>NC_143581.1:67574593-67743369 GCF_048544385.1 Mastigoproctus giganteus
GGTCACTCACGAGCTGGATTTAGGGAATAATTTCGACATTGTTTATTTAGATTTCAGCAAAGCTTTTGACTCAGTCCGACATGAGCGGTTGCTTTACAAGCTGGAACAGGTTGGAATCACTGGGAAAATCCTTAGATGGGTCTCAGGATGGCTTCAGGGCAGGAGGCAGAGAGTTGTGATAAATGGCTATTCCTCAGATTGGGTTGATATAAGAAGTAGGGTTCCCCAAGGATCTGTATTAGGACCACTATTGTTTTTAATTTTCATAAACGACATCGATGAAGGGATAGAGGGCGTGATGTCTAAATTTTCAGATGATGTTAAAATTGGTAGAGTAGTTAATGATCACTGTCAAGCTGAGCTTCTTCAGAGAGACCTAGATAGACTTCAGGAATGGTCAGAAAAATGGCAGCTGTGCTTTAATCCAACAAAGTGTAAGGTATTACACCTGGGAAACAGTAATCCCAAAATAACTTATTCACTTGGTGGAGTTCAACTAAACCCAGTACTGGAGGAAAGGGACTTGGGTGTTACGATACAGTCAGACATGAAATTCTCTGAGCATTGTAAACAGGTTGCAAGGAAGGCCTATGGTGTCCTATCGATGATCTATCGAACTTTTGCAAGTAGAGATAGGGACGTGATAATCCCATTATATAAGGCTTTTGTTAGACCACACTTGGAATACTGTGTTCAAGTATGGAGACCGCACCTAAAGAAAGACATCGAGCTTCTTGAAAGGGTGCAAAGAAGGGTAACTCGCCTGGTGAGATCGGCAAAAGGGCGTCCTTATGAAGAAAGACTTCGAATATGTGGGTTGCAGAGTTTGGAAACTAGACACCTTAGAGGAGATTTGATTGAGGTGTTTAAGGCTCTGAGAGGCATCAGTAAAATGAATGAGGACGAAATTTTCAAGATTATAAATGATGCTAGAACTAGGGGACATAAATTCAAGTTACGGGGGGAAATGTTTAGATTGGACTGCAGGAAGTTTTATTTTAGCCAGCGAGTTATTGTTGTTGTTGTTGGGTTTTTTTGGCGCAAGAGCTACTTTGGCCATATTGCGCTTAGCGAGTTATAAATTACTGAAATAAGTTGCCTACATTTGTGGTACAGGCTGACAGTTTGGGGAAATTCAAAGGTCATCTGGATAGTACCTTCGGGTGAGGGAAACGCATAGGATGATAGGTTTCATTTCCTTTTCTTTTATTAATTATTAGTTTTTTATCATTGTTTTATTCAGTTTTTTTTTTTTTTTTGGCTGGTGCAGCATAAGCCATAAACTTTCTTGCACCATGCGGCCATTACTGATACTAATACTAATATTGTATTGCGATGTCAGCTGTCACACAATGACCTGCCATTCCGTCCGTACAACGCGCTGCACCCTTCGCTCACCACAAACATACACCTTGCGTAATCCTTTACAATTCTATCCGGGGGAAAGTTGGTTTGACCTATTCGATACCATTCTTTGTACCCCTTAACCACCGTGGGCCGTGAGCAATCTACAAGATATGTGGTTTCTGATTTGGAAGCACCCGACGAATGAGCTCCCACCATCATGCCTTTTTGAAACTCCCTGATATTACGTCCCATAACTACTACTTTATCACTTTGACTTGCACGACCAGATGCAAATTACTACTCCTATGGCGTTGGGAGCCATTCGGATTTTTATACTGCGAGCAATATGGTATAGTCCATTACGGATGGGTGGTCATAATTCAGTGATTACTGAGTGTATATACGCAACAAGCTGAGCCTGACTGCACTGAGGCCTCTCAACATACCCCAGCGTGCAAAAAGAGGACAAAGAAATTTCGTGAAACCCGAAGATGACTCGGTGCCAAGCGACGACAACAATGGAGACGTAGAAGAGGATAGGGATCATTACATGATGCTGTCCAGCCGGACATCACCCGACTTCCACAAGGCAACGTAACCGACCAGGTTCTTTCCCTTCGTCTGGAGATAGAGACCGTAATGAGTAAACAAACAAATCTAATCACCTCGGCTCCGCGACGCGACATAATACAGGTGTGGTCCAAGATGGAACACATCCTCCACCGCCTACACGCCGATTGTGAACGTACCAAAGCGAAGTTGGAAGTACTTCAAGGCTGATGGGGTGATCAAAAGTCACAGCGCCCCCAATCCTATGCTGATGCACTGAGGAAGCCTGCCTCTGTGGAAAACACTAACATGGCTACCATCAAGAAGAAAACACTCATGCATGCACCATATTTGGTATACATAAAACCCAGAGAGGAGTTCAATATTGCATCCAGTGAACCAGTGAAAACAACTGTTATCCAGAACCTGGCTACAGAGCTTCAGTCCACTCGAATAAAGTCCTTTCGGAAAACGAGGAATCCAGGACTCATAATTGAGACGGCCACAAAAGAAGAGGCCAAACCATCTTAGATAACGCCGCCAATGGTCGGACTCACTGCAGAGATCCCACGGAAGGAGGGTCCCTCCATCCTGATCTACGATGTAGATCACAAGCTCACGTCAACACAATAAGAGAGGAACAGTTTCAAAGAAACCTGCAAAAAGCACTGAAAAAACCGAACGGAGACCAAGATATAAAACTAAAATATATGACAAAAGCCAAGTCAGAACACTATTGCAACTGGTTCGTTAATCTCTCCCTCCGGACCTGGCAGTATTTGAAAAACCAAGAGAGGATTTTCATTGGATGGAGCAGTCATCGTTTCCGACAGCACATCGCAATCCCTAAATGCTTCCGCTGCTGCAAGTTCGGACACACCACACATACTTGCCTTGCAAACAGACGGAGTCAACTTGTGGCTACTGCGCCCAGCCACACGATTACACGATTACAATACTTGCCCAAAATTCCATCTGTGCCAACTGTAAGGCAGTCAAAATGGATCCAAACCACCCCATTAGGGACAACAAATACCCAGTATATTTGAAAGCAAGATGGAACCAGCAGCAAAAAGTCAATTATGGCAGCACGACCTAAACCATACAATACTAGAGTACTAAAGTTTATTCAAATAAATGCACAGAGGGCTAAAGCTGTGGATGACCAAATTCGGCTAAAAGCAGATGAAGATAGCACTGATATAATACTAGTACAGGAACCATACACGCACAGTAAGCAAGTCAGGGAATATCCCATGCATTACAGGATTGTCCAAGCTGAGAATGAAACTCCGTGGACAGCAATAATCATTTGTAACCCACATATTACTGTAACCAAGATCTCATCACTCTGCTCCCCATGGGCTGTATGTGCACAGATTAATTAGCCCCTTGGGCTCGTTTCATGTTGTCTCTCTTTACTGTAGACCCGGCGATGACATCACCGCAGCAATCAACTATCTCCAAGAATTGTAATACCCTACCAAATGGGAAAATAGTTAACGGAGCGGATGTCAATTGCAGATCGCCGATGTGGTTCAGTACCACTATGGACGGCCCGGGAACCTACAACGGCCAACAGGAATGGAGGAATACCTAGAAACCGCCTCTTACAGGATACAGAATCTTCCAAATAACCTACCAACTTTCTCCAGCACCCTTTGGGAACCAACAATCGATATTACCCTTGCAACTCGATCACTCTCAGGAAAACTAGCAAACTGGTATGTCAGTGAAGCGTGGACCACGTCGGATCACAGAGTTATCACCTTTAACTTCACAAGATCCATCGACGCAACTCCACCACCCCGACGACTCGAGAATCGATACGCCACTGACAAGGCCGACTAGAACTGCTTCGTTAACGCTCTCCAAACACAGCTTCAAGCCCCTCACCTTTCAACATCTTTGGCCAATGCAGACACAAATCAGCATCAAAGAACCATTACAGATATTATCACCAGAGCTTCTAACCAAGCCATTAATAGGAAAAAACCCTTGCTCAGGAGCGGTCCCATGGTAGTCTCCAAAGCTGACCCAGTTGTGAAGAGAAGTGCACTCTGCAAGGAAAACATTTCAGAGGGCCAGGGCATCCTAGCCAGCTGCCGAAGTTGAAGCCCTCAGCAACGTCTACAGAACGTTAAGGAACCAATATACAGCCCTTATCTGGTCTAGGAAAAGAACATCGTGGGAGAATCTGGTCACCACAGCAGGAAACACTTATCCTTGGGGCGTTGTATATCGGATCACTACAAATAAACTCCACAGAGGAGAAGTCATTAACTCTACCATGACCCCACAAGGAACTATGACAACCACCTGGAACCAACTATAACCAATACATTGGACGCCCTCTTTCCTGATGAGAATCAACCACTAACCTCATCCCAATTTGCAATAATCCAACAGAACAAGGAGTATAATACTGCACAAGTAGAGCAGTCCTTTACTGCTGACGAACTGCAGCAGGCCCTTGCCACAGTGAAGGAGAGAAAATGTCCTGGTCCGGATCTCCTGGAACCTGAAATTGTCAAAAAAGCTGTACAAACAAATTTGCCCATTTTCCTTTATTTAATACATGTCTTAGCACAGGAACCTTTCCCACAGGTTGGAATCTGACAAATGCGAAACTTATTATCAAGAACCCTAAAACACCTCACGAACAACTCAGCTCATATCGCCCAATCGCATTACTTACACCCTTAAGTAAGCTCTTGGAGCGACCCCTGTTAGTGTGAATCAAACAACACTATGAAAATGCTAACCTATACTCTGACAACCAATTTGGATTCCGTCCTGGACGGTGCACCGAAGATGTCCTACATAGAATCACCATAGCAGTCACAAATACCAAATAAAATTCTAACTGGCAATATCAGTCGACTTTGCTGGAGCCTTTGATATGCTCTGGTGGCCGAGTATCCTCCGACGCCTCCGCCAAGCTCAAATACCGGGAAATTTGTACAACTGCATTAAGGAGTACCTTACCAAGAGGGAAATCTGCATAACTACCGCCTACAGTAGCATCACACGTCCTGTTCACAGAGGATGTCCACAAGGCTCCGTCTTGAGCCCCTTCCTGTGGAACGTCGTCCTGCATGAACTGCACACGATGAACTTAGGCGACATCACTGCTTATGCTTTCGCCGACGATCTTATCCTCACGCTAACTGCAAACTCCAAAGCAATCCCTTGAGGCCAAGGCAAACTATACCCTAAGGATACTCCAGGATTAGGCCACTCTCCACAAGTAGCAGCCCTCTCCTGCTAAAACTAAATCGATTCTAGTCACGGGGAACCCTACAGACCACCCAACCACCACAGATCAAGCTAGCAGGACGAACAATCCCTGTGGTCACGGAACTCAAATACTTAGGAATTATGTTAGACATTAAACTGTCCTTTTATCCACACCTAGCATATCTACATACAAAAATCCTCAACTACGCGGCCATGATCGCCCGTGTAAGTAGGAGCGACTGGGGGGTAAAGTGTAAGTGTAAGTGTAAAGTGTATTGATGTCTAACGGCACCAGGGATTTCTCCCATCTCCGCGTTGCTTTCATTGTAGGTGTACCAGTTCACTGGGAAGGCCAGAGATTTAAAAGTGTGTGGATTTTGTATATGTGTAATGTTGTGTATCGTTGTTCATCTGGCCGTTTAGCCGCTGGACCCCTACTGAGGCCCAACGTTGTCCACACTTGGCCTCGTGGAGGCAGACCAGGTACACAGAATGAAATTTTACTCTGGCAGGCCCTGCCACCTAGTTTCCTGAGATTTCAGTGGCTAGGGCCAAAAAAAAAAAAAAAAAAAACTCGGTAGGGGTGAGCGCTGGAATTAGAAAAGCCAATTGAGGTGTATGCGATTTAATTTGGACGAAGTTAAGTTTTTGCAGTTTGTGTGAGGTTATACGCTGGCGTATTAGGCAGAGTAGGGGGGAGACTGAAGGCTGGGGGGAAAAGACAGAAGTATGGGGACGATAGAGAAGACGACCCCAGGATTTTCAGTGAGGCAGGCCCAAGCCCCACCAGGAGAAGAATCAGGGTTGGCAGAGGTGGGAGGAGACAAGACTGTCTCCTCCTCCCCACCAGGGGAAGGGGAGTAAAGGTACCAGGCAAGGGAGCCCGGTACTGATCGCCATCAGGCATTGACAGTTGTGAGCACGTGCGGGTCCAAGCGATCTGAATCGGATCTTCTTTGGTGTTCTTTTTCAATGTGGGAGTCAGATCCCAGTCGCAGGGTCATACATGAATCAAGTCCTGTGTCAGGTTGTCTCTGGTTCAGACGTAGGTCTTCCTGGTTGTCAGTTCTCTCGTGAACAAGGCTAAATGATGGTCATGTTGGTGGGTTATTTGGTACAGTTTTCTTGTGTATTCCGATTTTCTCTAGTCCTGGTTTTGGGATTCATCATCAGCTTCTGGGTGCTGTGCATGGTGGTTTGCTATAAGTGCACGCCTTCTAGCAAAGAGTTTCTGTGCAAAAATGGTAAGGGCTTTGTATTCTTGTTCCGAGTCGAGAAGATGCTGTTCCATGTTCTGCGGGAAGTAGGTGATTGCAGTGGTGAGCCTGCATCGCAGGTCTTCATACTGGTCGCAGTCATACATGAGATGTTGCCATGTCTCCTCGTGGCCACAGAGGCAACGGGGATCCTCAGTGATTCGGAAGCTAGATAGTTTTGCATTAAATGGCCCGTGCCCCGTGAGCAGAAAGGTGACGTGGAGTCCTGGTTGAAACCAACTCGGGGGTTTTGGAAAGACTCTGTTAACGCTAGGGAGGAACTTCTTGGTGATTTCACCTTTAGTGGATTCTGTCCACCGATCCTGCCATTCCTGTCGGAGGTGGTCGAGAAGTCTGGTTTTTTCAAGTTTCCTGTTGGTGGCGAGATCCAACGTGAAGTTCAGGATAGTGCATGGTATTTCTTTTGCCATATTATATGTCAGGGGGCATCTGATGATTTCCAAGTCCAGCGGGAGGACTCCGGCCAGAATCTGGAGTGCGTGCGTGCTGACTGTGGAGACAGCTCGTGTGATTGTCAGAATTATTGACCGCTGGATGCTGTCCAAGGTTCTTCTATTTACCACTGTGGTTACCTTTTTGTACCAAACTGGTGAAGCATATGTGATGACCGGGATGAAGGTAGATTTGTAGTAGAGGGACAGGGTCCGCTTGTTTAGCCTCCAGTCCCTCCTGGTCACTCTTGCAACCAATGCAGAATATTTCCGTATCTTTTGTTTAATGTACTTTAGATGGGGCTGAAAAGACAGATTTTTGTCAATGATGATTCCGAGATATTTGATTTCTGTAGCAAGTTTAATTGTGGTGCCTTGGATTTTCACTTGCGGTGGTCTGGCAAGGTCGAGTCTGCCCTTCAGGAGTACCAAGTAGGTCTTACTTGGCGAAATCCGCAGGCAATGGATTGTAGCCCAGTTTTGCAAAATTCCTATCGCGTGGTTGGCTTTTTCTTCGATCTGCGCTCGTGAGTTAGCAGCAACAGTTATAATCAAATCATCGGCGAAAGCCTGGGCGCCGACTTCGCCAATATCAAGGGCCAGGAATTCATCTAAAATCATATTCCATAACAGGGGTCCTAGGACAGAGCCCTGCGGGCACCCCCTGTGGATTTGTCTAGTTAGCTTCCTATACGGTGCATGTACTTCGATCGTTCTCTGTGATAGGTAACTCCTGATTGTGTTATACAGGTTTAGGGGCACTCCAGACCGCCTAAGTCTCGCGAGGACTCTCGGCCACCAGATGGCGTCAAACGCCCCCGCGAAGTCTAACTAGAAAATATTTGGTAGTACAGGCTTCTACTTTATCCAGCAGTGTCTTGAGAGCTTCGATCGTGGATAGGCCAGGTTTGAATCCAAATTGCATTCTGTTTGTTAGGTTTGCCCCTTCGTAATAGTGGAGTAGCCTCTTGTGCAGCATTCTCTCGAATAGTTTGCTTACAACTGGGAGTAGGGCGATCGGACGGTAAGACTCTGGTTTTTCTGGCTGCTTTGATGGATTTTTCAATTTAAGTTTGATGTTGGCAATTTTCCAGTCATTAGGCAAGGTTCCTTCTTTGAGGCAGGTGTTATATAGCGTGAGTAACAGATCCGGGGTGTATTCCACCGTTTTCTTCACAATTTCCGGTTCAATTAGGTCTGAGCCAGGGCATTTTTTACTTCTGATTTGCATGGCGGCCGCATGCAGCTCATCCACAGTGAAGGGTGTTTCTTGTTGGTCAGTGAAGTATGAGTCATTTTCTTGACAGATCCGCAGTTGTTCTGGGAGGGTAGGAGTTACCTGTTCCAGGAAGATGGTGTTTAGGATATTGGTCACCGAGTCATCCCACGTAGTGGTCAGGGTACCCAGCGGGGTCATTGTTGCTTCTGCGATTTCTCCTCTGGAGTGTCTGTTAGTGGCTACTTTATAAACAACTCCCCAGGGGTTAGCGTTCCCTGCTGTGGAAACAAGATTTTCCCAGGTTTTGCGCTTGGTGTCCTTTATTAATTTTGTGTATCGATTCCTTGCGTCTTTATACCTATCCCTCATGGCCGCGACCTCAGCGACCGGCCAAGATCGCCAGGCCCGTTGGAAGTCCTTTCGTCGTCTCATTACTTCATTTCTCAGGTTTTCAATGTCGGGGGTCCACCAGGGCATGGCGCCTGGCTTTGGGATTTTCCTTTTCATTGCCTGTTCGCTAGCTTTTATGATGATTTCAGTTACTTTTCTTTGCAGGTCATTTGCCTCTCTGGGTCGGCTCGCAGTCTGGTAGTGCTCCCTAACCTCAGCAGTGAGTTTTTCCTTGAAAGTTTCCCAATTTGCCTTATTAACTGCGAAGCGGTTTAGTGATGTTTTTGTCATCGGGGTTCTACTGAGTTGGTTCTGTATCTGGTATGTAATCACTCTGTGGTCGGAAGTGGTCCAGGAGTCTTGGACCGTCCAGTGTTTAATATATCGGGCGACGTTTGCAGTTGCGAGTGATACATCTATTGTGGCCTCCCACAGAGTGTTACAGAAAGTTGGCAGCTGGTGTGGCAAGTTGAGGATCTCAAATGTAGTGTTTGCCAGGTGATCTTCCAGGATCTGGCCATTTCTCGTGGCTCTCCTGTCTGGCGTCATGCTGTGCCAGGCCGGGGAGCGGCAGTTTACATCTGCCCCTATGATGATCCTCTGATTAGGCAATGTGTCCAAGAGGGTCTGAAGATATCTAGTTGCGAGGGTTATTTCCTCCCCTGGCCTGCAGTACAGGGACACCACAAACAAAGCGCCCAATGGGGAGATAATATGGGCACATGCAGCCCAGGCCGTGCATAGTTGAGATATTCGCGTTACTGTAATGGCTGGGTTTCGGATAATGATGGCTACCCAGGGGGTATCTTCGTCAGTTTGGACGATCTTGTAATTGGCTGGATAACCTCGTACTTTTTTAACATGCGTGTACGGTTCCTGAAGGATCAGTATGTCTGTGTTTTCCTCGTCGGCTTTCTTTCGAAGTTGCTCGACCACTGCTCGAGCTCGTTGTGCATTGACTTGCATGATTTTTAGCAGAGCTGTATTGTAGTGCTTAGGTCTAGTCCCCATAATTTATTCTTTGTTGGTAAAGACTCTTTGTTTTGAGATAGGTAGGGCATTTGGGGTCTCTGATTGAGTGGTTATGCTCCAGTCTGAGTGCTTTGCAGTTTACGCAGGTCGGTGGTTTAGCCCTGTTCGGACAGTTGTTATAGTCATGCCCTTTTTCTGAGCAGTGGCCACAGGTGGCAGCAACCTGGGTGCATGTATGGGAGGTGTGGCCATACCGACAGCACCTATAGCATTTGGGCACGGCCACGCGCTCCTGGAAGCGATGACTTCCCCATTCTATGTAGATCCTGGATTGATATTTCAGTGTTTGCCAGGCGGCCGGCGCAATCTCTACAACCCAGTTTTTGTTAGTCCCGGTCTTCGATTTCATTGAGTACTTCGGCTGTACCACAGCCTGAGGTTCCTGATCTGGCAGTGCTCCTGACAGGTTCCTGGTGTATATTTCCTGTATTAGGATTTGTGGGGTGACTCCTTTGTCTACATTAAAGATAATAATTGATGGTCCTTTCCGCTTTGGTGGCTCTGCAGTCAGACCCATGGTAGTTATCTTGGTGTTGGTCAGGATATTCTCCATGTCTTTCTCTGTCTCCGCGACTGGGGGGTAAAAAGACTCACCCTCTCTCTTCTCTATAAGTCTGTGTTCCTGCCCATAATTACTTACAGTGCCGGACCATGGTTTACCAGAGTCGCCACTGTTAGAAACATACGGAAACTTGGAACCATCCATCGCTGCATGTAACGCATGATGACAAGGGCCTGTCGCACAGCCAGCACTCCTGCTCGTCAAGTTTTGGCTGGGGTCCTGCCTTTGGACCTGAAGGTGATCCGCCGTGGAATACTCTATCACCTATCAAAAGGAATTCCGGACACCATCCTTAACCGCACGATCAATCTCACAAACGAGATTCATATGGAAAAGCAAACCCTCTTCTCTATACTCTCTCAAACTTGGCAGCAGAGATGGACAGACACAAGAAAAGGACCAATCACGAAGAAATTTATTCCCCAAGTCGCTACAGTTTTCCCCAAAGCTCCCTCTTGGTTGTCTCCTGGTCTCCCTGCTTCATATCTTATTACTGGGCATGGATCTATCAAACAGAAGCTGACCCTAATGGGTATTGAGAAGGACCTCTACTGCTCCTGTGGTCAGGAAGAGGACTGGGATCATATGGTTTATACGTTTCTTCACTGTGAAGACTTAAGAACTAGTTTAATTTACAAATTACATGATCCCCTACGCGACAGAATATCTGTACATCACTGAGCAGGGATATTACCTAGCTTTTACCAAGTTTGCCCAGGACTTGTTTGCCATAAGAAGATCACACCTTGCACAGGCAACTACCCCAATTGATAACTAGCCTTCTGACCTTCATCTTATCCTTCATCTCTAAAGGACACTCTCTTCCCTCTGTAAGTGAAGAAGAACAGGAATGGTTTGGTACTCCCTAAATGAAAACAACCTTCATGGACATTGCACCCAGGGTCTTGGCACAACATATGACTACTGCTGACCCTCATGTAGGGTAGGATTTGCTAACCCAGCATTTTTTAAAAAAATTATTTTAATTTTAATTATTATTATTTTATTTATTTTATTTTTTACTTGGTCTCTGCCTAGGAAGTTCAGGCGACCCTGTTGGAGACCAGCCCGAGAATTATGGGCAGCCTGGCTACTTCCTAGTGGTGTGTGCCGGCAACGTGTGGTACCACCAGGGACCCTGTGACCAAATTCCAGGATGCACAACAGAACCTAACATAATATGTCATATACAACAGACAACACTTTTCTGGCATTTACAGTGTTCTGTATTTCTTCACAGCGTATATGTGGCGCCTGACCCTAACACTATGCACACACACTGCCTGCACGGTGGCACAGTGGTATCGTCACCGTCCTCCCCACATCGGGTGGAAATGGGGCCCGGGTTAGAATCCCGTCGAAGACGCGAGGAACTTTAATGGGCTTTTTTCACTCCGTGGCTGAGTTAGTCGGTCTCAGGCGTAGAAGCAAAGGTTTTCCCCCTCAGAAATTGTTTTTTTGTCCAGCAAAACAGACAAATCGACCATAGAACGCACGCAAATAAGAGATACAAATACGAGTTTATGTAGTCATTTACGGGAAACCCTAATACAGTATAATGATTTGAATTTGATTTTTTTGTATATCCAATGCCCTACCATTAATATCCGGACACCCCCTCCATGGATGGAGAAATAGGTCCTCTGCACGCAACACGTCACAAAACCTGCTATAAATATGCACACTGGGCTTCGAACAGACAATTGCAAAAGTGGGCGTGCAAGACGACCTGTTTAACAGACTTCCAACGTGGATTGACAGTGGGATGTCACATAAGCAAGCGTTCTTTACGAGACATCGCACCCACTCCGGGGATCTCTAGGTTACCGGTTAGTGATGTCATATGCAAATGGAAGAGGAATGGGACTGAATCTGCCAAAACACGACCTGGTAAACGGCGAAAACTAAAGAGAACTGGACAAGAGAATTCTTGTCCAGTTCTCTTAGTTTTCGCCACACAAGTGAGAACAAAAAAAATGTACAGCAGGAGGTCCCTTTCACATTTGGGGAGAGCCTCGTTTTTGCAGCAGTGACTAACGGGATTATGTTGAGTGCGCGGGTGATATACTGTACGTAGTTCCCACTCTCATTCATACCGTTCTCTATGGAAGGGGAGACTCGACCGAAAAATGCAGACAACTGCAAATTATGCAAAAAAGAGGTTAATAAAGACTGCAAAGGAGTCTACATCAAATGTTCGAAGTGCAAATGCCAAATTTGCCAAAGCTGCTCAGGTCTGTCCCAGATAAGCCTGAAAAAATTATCAAGCGCAGCCCGCGCGAAATTCGTTGCTTACTGCTGTCGGAAAAAGCCGACGAATGGACAAGGGAGCCCTTTCCAATCAGTACCGGATTCCTCCCCCCCGAAATTGCTGCTCGACTCCAACCTGGCGTCGCCCTGCCCACTGCAGCATAGTAGAAGGCGGCACGCCAGTGACATCCAGGTGTATTTCACCCAACTTGATCAACACGGCCGCGCTGAAGCTGTTTCTGTTCAAGGAGAGCGAACAGACCACGAAAATGAGACTTGACCTTGGCCGGCCGTTACGACCGGACACGTTATTTCGCGCTCCTGAATTTGTGTGGAAATGAAGTGTTTAAAATGTTAAATCAGTCTAAAAAAGTGTTCCACCTGAAAGAGCTTATCTGGAGGATTCCGTAGGTGAGATTAGTTTTAATATCTATTGGGAATTTAGTAAATTACCAGCGTTTCTATCTGTGTCCTTTGTTGTCAGACTACAATGGTCACCATGTGGCTGGCAGAAGGGCCATAGAGAGGCACTGATGTAAAGCAGAAGCCACGTTGGTAGTTTACACTTGACTGGGGAGTTGCCCAGCTGTGTTTAAAACTGAGCTGAAAGACCGCTCCACCAAACTGTACCGTAAACCGCCGAATTTTGTAAAATCGTGTGCTTCGAACATGTACTTAGTGTAGAGAACTATTTTTTACTGCGCCGTGCTACACTGGGACGGCCTGCGACGACACACATTCTGCTTCACCCATTGTTCTTGAACTGGAGGGTGTGACTACAGTGATCTGCATTATTGAGTGGGGAGGGTGACCCCCATGTGTGTAAATGCTTAAGCCTCTATTAGCGAGAGCTCCTGGTTGCCATCTACAGCCTTCGGCAGTAGCTTCGTCATCGCCACAAAAAGCAGCGACCACCTGCTTTTCACAGCATTAACTTTCCCACTATACTTGGGTTAACCCCCCCCCAATCATTTGTGGGGAATCAAAAGTTTAGATTGACCACTGCTAGGCCCGAAATTGTGCCACGGACTTACGATCGGCAACATTTGTAAACATTCCTAGCCGGTTCTTGAGTGTGTGGATCCTACCTCGATAATCCGGATTAGTCTCGATAAACCGTACCTGAGACAAAATGATTAGCCATAGTCAGAAATTGACTGAACTTCAGCCAGAAGATGAACACCAACGAAGAAGGCAACAACCTATCCTACAGCAAAATGATGATTTGCAAATTATAGAGAAGAATGACCACGACGATGGAGCACAGCCACAACACACTTCAAAAAAGAAATACAAGAAATATGTCGCCCCGAGCACGGGAATGGAGACAAGATCGCAAAGCGAATCGAAAGACCAGCAAAACAATGAGGACTCCCAACCAGAGAACAGCGAAGAATTAAGTAAGCAGCCCCAGCCTACCACAGACCCCAGATTGCCGGATGGAACGGTACTGGACCAGGTTTTGGCCCTCCGGGTGGAGCTTGAAAACAAACTGAAAGACTCCGCAAGTAGAATCTCAGCTGCCCTTAGGGCTGATATTGTAGGAATATGGACCAAGCTGGAGACGGTCTTCCACAAGGTTCGCAGTGAGGCAGAAAGAAATGCAGCCAAACTGGAGGCCTACCAGGAATGTAGGGTTACACAACAAATGCAACAGCGTATCCCTACCTATGCAAGTGCACTGAGTAATCCACCAACTGTGACACAGATGCCAAGAAACGAACAGCCAAAGAAAAAGACACTCCTCCCAACGCCAAACCTGGTAATACTAAGGCCCAAAAATGCCGAGGAAATAACAACAAGTGAAGAAATTAAGGCAAAACTAATAAGCACCATGAAGGAAGACCTCAAACAAACCCAAATCAGAGGAATACGCAAGATGAGGAGCATAGGACTGGTAATAGAAACCGAGACAAAGAAAGAGATGCTAGGAATAATACAAAACCCGAAAATAGCCACTTTGGGTCTAACAGCTGAACCACCCAAAAGAAAAGGGCCAGCCATAATAATATACGACGTAGATAAAGACATCACACCGAACCAATTAGCGTACGAACTCTACCATAGAAACCTACAGGGTAAAATCCCTAACAAAAATCCACAAGAGATAGCAATGCCCAAATATTCCATTAAAGCGAGGGATGGAATAAACAAAAACTGGGTAGTAGAACTAACCCCGGAAGCCTGGCAAACCCTGAAGAACCAAACAAGGGTGTTTATAGAATGGGGCTGCTACCGATATCACGAACGTGTGGTCGTTCCGAAGTGCTACCGCTGCTGCAAGTTCGGTCACACCACGCATACGTGTGCACAAACCACCCCAACATGCGGCCACTGCTCAGAAAAAGGCCATGAATATAATGCCTGTCCCCACAAAGATGTGGGACCTACCTGCGTAAACTGTAAAAACTTAAAGCTAGAGTACAAGCATTCACTGAGAGACCCCATGTGTCCCACGTACCAACGAGCCAAGAGTTTATACCAAAGTAGGATTAACTATGGGGACGAAAATTAAAGCTTACAACACAAATATACTAAAAATAATTCAAATAAATGCGCAGAGGGCTAGAGCAGTAGCCGACCAGATCCGAGTTAAAGCTGAAGAGGAAAACGTCGATGTCATCATATTACAGGAGCCATACTCGCATGGGAAACGGGTTGTAGGCTACCCGCTCACCTACAAAGTGATACACACAGTTGAAGACACCCCATGGGCTGCTGTCCTGGTAAGGAACAGCAATATCACAGTGACTAAAATCACGCAGTTCTGCACGGAGTGGGCCGCCTGTGCCCAGCTAAATACAGCTTTAGGGAACCTGTACGTTGTGGCACTCTATTGTAGACCAGGACAACAGATAGATTTTGCAATCGAATATCTTCAATGCCTGCAGGACATCCTACCAAACCAAAAAATCATCATAGGAGCTGACGTGAACTGTCGATCCCCGACATGGCACAGTACTACCCCTGGCAGGCGTGGAACCCAAAATGGTCAACTCCTTGAGGATTACTTGGCAGGATCACAGCTGACAGTGCTAAATCAACCTCACCACTTGCCAACCTTTTGCAACACCCTCTGGGAGGCTACGATCGATGTATCCCTAGCTACTAGGAACTTGGCGGGATTTGTGACTGACTGGAAGGTGGAGGAGGCATGGACTACCTCAGACCACCGTGCAATCACCTTTAAAATAATCAGACAACTGACAACAGTAACACGAACAAACCAACAGAAAAACAGATATGCAGTTGCCAAAGCAGACTGGATGTCATTCAAAAACCTGCTCATCACAGCCATAGAAAGCAACCCAGCCAGTATAAACCCGCAAAATGACCCGGATGACCTTCTGAGGGGGACTACAGACCTAATACAAACCATTAGCGATCGAACAATCAAAAGAAAAAACCCAAAACTTGGTGCTGTTCCTTGGTGGACCCCAGAAATAGCCGTGCTTCGACGCCAGATGCAAAAAGCTAGGAAAGATTTCCAGAGAGCCCGTAGGACTTGGCCTGCACATGAAGTGGAGGCTTTAAGACAGCGCTATCGAGAAGTCAGAAATCAGTATACGGACGCGATACAGAAAAGCAAGAAGCGTTCCTGGGAGCGTCTAGTATCCACGACAGGAAGAACTGACCCCTGGGGTGTAGTTTACAAGGTGACTACAAACAAACTGCCCAGGGGGGAGGTGATCAGCACCACAAGGACCTCGCAAGGAGACTATACAACCACTTGGGAGCAATCAATGGGTAATATACTCGACACAATTTTCAAGGAACCCGCGACCCTAACTCTGCAAGAACAACATAAGATTTGCGAAGAAAATGAAAAATATATCACCCCTGCGCTCGAGCCCCCCTTCACCCATGAGGAACTCGGCGCGGCTGCTACCAGGATCAAAAACCGCAAATGCCCGGGACTTGATATGATCGAACCGGAGATACTGAAAAAAATAGTAGAAATTGCTCCGCAAATCCTACTCACCCTCTACAACAGATGTTTGGAAACAGGGAAATTCCCTGCAGCATGGAAAACTGCAAACACCAAGCTAATTCTGAAAAATCCTACTAAGAACCCAGAATGTCCATCATCATACAGACCCATCGCTCTGCTCTCAGTAGTCAGTAAATTGTACGAGAGGCTACTCCACATGCGGATACAGAACCACTACGAAAGGGCAGGCATAGCAGCTAAAAATCAGTTTGGCTTTAAGCCAGGATCCTCTACGGTGGATGCCCTTGGAAATCTGCTTAGGAAAGCACAAGAGTGCAGGAAAAAATATCTATTGGTCATTTCAGTCGATTTTGCCGGGGCGTTCGACTCACTTTGGTGGCCGAGCGTCCTGAACAGACTGAGAGAAGTTGCAGTACCAATCAACTTATACAAAGCAATGGAAGACTACCTTTCAGGCAGAAGAGTGGAAATAAATACAAATTATCAAAAAATCACAAGAAACATACATAGGGGATGTCCGCAGGGGTCTGTCTTGGGTCCTCTCATTTGGAACATGGTCTTGGACGATTTCCTGTGCCAGGACTTGGGGCTGGCTGAGGCCCAGGCCTTTGCGGACGATCTCATTGTTACTATTGAGGCAGATTCCAGAGTCCAACTGGAAAACATCGGCAATGAGGCAATGCAGAAACTACAATACTGGGCCACAAAAAACCAGCTAAAAATTGCACCGACGAAAACCATATCCATCTTGCTGAAAGGAACTCTTCAGGTACAGCGTCCGCCCCAAATAAAAATAAATGGCCTGACCATCAAACTCACCAAGCAAATGAAGTACTTAGGAGTTATCTTAGATAATAACCTATCCTTCATACCTCACCTGAAACACATAAGAATGAAAATAAGAAGATACTCAGCCCTAGTGGCTAGGATTACGAGGAAGGATTGGGGACTGAAAAAACGAACCCTAATGCTATATTATAAGTCAACCTTCATTCCAGCAATAATCTACGCAGCTGCAGTATGGTACACCAAAACATCACTGGTAACCAACAAGAAAATCCTGGATATGACACATAGGACCATCCTATTGACAACCACACGAGCTTGCCGCACGGTAAGCACACCTGCACTGCAGGTGCTTGCTGGCGCGCTACCCCTGGATTTAGAAGCTGTGAAAGCAGGACTGCTCTACTTGCACTCAAAGGGAGTGGCCGCAAATCATCAGGACTTCACAATCAACCCAGCAAGCAGTCAAAAAACGGAAAGAGCCCGACTACAGACCTACCTCCTTCAGGAGTGGCAGCAAAGATGGACAGAGACGACAAAGGGCGAGATCACTCGTAAATTCTTTCCAGAACTGAACAAAATATACCCAAGGCAACCGGGTTGGTTCTTCCCGGGCTTGCACCTGACCTCATTACTCACAGGACATGGACCCTTCAACCAGAAACTGTTCAGCTTCTGCCTCGTCGATGACCCAAATTGCACGTGCGGGGAGGTCGAAAGCTGGGACCACCTGCTTTACGACTGCCCACAATACGAAGACCTCAGATGCACCCTCATCACGAAAATCCATTACCTCCCCAAAGGACTTGAACATCACTTCATTGACACGGAAGAGGAGTACCGAGCGCTCTCCCAGTATGCACAGGACCTCTTCACAAGGAGAAGGGTGTTAATTGCTATACATCGAGACTGATAGTACAGTAACATAAATCGCATAAGACAGAGACAATTCCTGGAAAAGAAAACTGTGGAAGAAAAGAAAATGAACGGAAAAGAAAGGAATAAAGAAAATAAGGAAAAAAGAAGAAGAAAAGAGAATCAACGGAGAAAAAAAAAAAAAAAAAAAAAAAAAAGGGGGGACAGGGATTGCCTTATGAGTGTCCCAATCTGAATCAAGTGGACAAGAATAGAGACAACAAACTGCAGCCTAGCTCCCAAAGCCTCACGGCAGCCTGAAGAGGGCACCCTAGCCCCCTTCACCTTTAAACCCTACTCCCCCGGGGAGACGATTCTCTCGTCGCCCCCCCCCCCCTCATTTCCACTCTGGTGGGGCATGGGCATGCCACACTAAACTTGGGGCTGTCTTCCCTATTGGCTCCATATTTCTGTCTTTCTCCCCCCAGACTTCAGCCTTCCCCCCCTCTCTATCTTCACGCTAGCGAAGTCCCACACACCTAAATTTAAATACATCCAAAATATCTTCACCCACGTTCTGGCCCAATTCAAGCGACGTCAACCCCACGATTGACGTTGGCACATGTATGCACGTTGTGTGTACATATATGTGCTTGTATACATGCATATATGCATGCAATATAAATACATTCTTTTTTTTTTTTTTTTTTTCTTATTATCCTTTTATTTATTTATCCTTTTATTATTATTTTATTTCTTTATTTATTTTATTTTCTTTTATTTATTTATTTATTATTATTTTTTTTTATTATTATTATTATTATTTATTTTTTTTTATTTTATTTTTTTTTTTTTTTATTTATTTATTTATTTATTTATTTATTTATTTTTTTTTTTTTTTTAGGTCCTAGCCACTGAAATCTCAGGAAATTAGGTGGCAGGACCTGCCAGAGTAACTTAAGTCTACTGGGTTCCTGGTCTGCCTCCACGGGGCTAAGGTGGGGCAACGTTGGGCCTCAGCAGGGGTCCAGCGGCTAAACGACCAGATGAACAACGGTACACGGCACTACACATATACAATATCCATACACTTTTAAATCTCTGGCATTTCCAGTGAACTGGTACACCCACAATGAAAACTACGCGGAGATGGGGGGAACCCCTGGTGCCGTCTGACACTAAATACACCTTACACCTTACACCTTAGACCACGAAAATGGAAGTTCACACCAAAACGTACACACTAATCCGGAAGATTCAAAGTCTAAAAATACAGTACAGAAAGATACTGGCACAGTTGGTGACAAAACTGAACCAACAAATCCAGAAAATACTGAAAATATTAGCCCCTCCCAGACAACAGGGGTTCAAAGCACGTCTTTCACCGATACCTTGGATCTTGGAACTTCTTTGGATCCAACTATTGTACACGCCACAGTTATAAAAATAAAGAAGGCGCTCGGAGATTTTATGTCAGCAGATACCAGTATGGTTACGAAAATTGCATCAAACTTCATTCACAGCCTTTGGGCTGACATGGAGGCACTAACAATGTCTTTAATAATAGATAATGAGAGGCTGAAGGCCAAGACGACCAGCACAGAATGTCGGGTAGATATTTTTGATCAACATATACTCTCCCCAGGAGGTTCCCATGGAGGGAATCAATCGTTGATGAAAACGACTTTTGCAGAGGCTGCAAAATCAAATTGGGGCCGACTTGATCCTGAGCGATCCCATCCATTAGAGAAAGTTAATTCCGGAAGACGGGGCGAAAAGCCTAGACAACTATCAACAGAAATGTCAAATGAACCACAGATGGTGGCCCATTCAGAGCCTGCCAAAACCCCCTGGATTTCTCGACCTAGTGATCCACGCAATATACTAATCCTAAGACCCACTGCTAACTCAGTGATACAGTCCAGTCAAGACATTAGGAATGCGGTGACAAACACACTCAAAACCGAGTATAAAGAAATGAAAGTTAAGAACATCAGACTCCTCCGGAACAAGGGTTTGTTAGTAGAGACTACAAACTCATCTGATGCCACCAAAATCTGTACTTTGCCTGCACTCAAGAATGCAGGACTTTCAATAGAAAAGCCAAAAATGTCAAACCTAACAATTCTAGTCTATGGAGTTCCAAAAGATTATAGTAAGGCAGATATCTTGGACGACCTGTATCATAAAAATTTAAAAGATTATTCCTTCTCACAACAGGAGGTAAACGAGGGTACAACATTTAGGTTCAGCTCAGGTTCTGGAAACAGTATTACTAACTGGGTGATTGGATTCAATCCTCAACTTCTCCACTGTTTACTTCAAAACAATCGAATATATTTAGGCTTTACATCGCATAAGTTCAGAAAATTCACCGTAGTTAACAAATGTTTCAGGTGCCTGGCCTACGGGCACTCTGCACAAAATTGCTCTCATAAAACCGTGTCATGTAGTCACTGTGCCAATGGGGGTCACATCTTCGCGGAGTGCCCCAACAGAGAAGAATCACCAAAATGCATAAACTGTAAACGCAACAACAAGGACTCCAATCACTCAGTCAGGGATGGAAAGTGCCCCGAGTTTTTAAAAGCGATGGAACTAGCAAATAAGCGTATCGTTGATGGATAATACAACTACAAGCAGAAATAACTTTGGCTACTCTCAAAATACAGACACAATTAGAATTTTACAGATAAACGCACAGCGCTCTCGAGCCGCAGCTGATGAGATCAGAAACGTAGCCATAGAACATAATTATGATATTGTCTGTCTACAGGAACCATATTATTCATCCCAAGTAGGTGGAACAGCGCATAAAATCATGGGCTACCCCAATTCCACTAGAATCATAGCAACTTGTGATCCTCCACCCAAAACTGCAATTGTTGTGTTTAATAACGAACTAGTTATTACTGCGATTACAGGAGAATGCTCAGCGAATGCTACCTGTATCCTCGTATCTTCTAGTTCCATCTCTTTCTACCTAACTTCACTATACTGTCCCCCCTCAGAAGATGTGCATATAGCATTGCACCTACTGGACAAGATCTGTGATAAATTCGCAAATATTAACTTGGTGGTGGCGGCGGACCTGAACGCCAAATCGACGTTCTGGAACAGTGGCTTCACTGATCCTCGGGGAGCCCAATTTGAAGATTTAATTATGGCTCACAGCCTTTGTATTAAAAATGTACAAAATAAACCATTTACTTTCTCCACTACCAACGGAGAATCAAACATTGACGTCACACTTACTTCCATAAGGATGGATGACAAAACTGGAAACTGGGACGTGAAACCCTCCTTGGTGAACAGCGATCACAGGGCTATTACGTTCAACATATCAAAGAACTCCCAACACAATGACTTGACTGTCCATGACTTAAGAAGATACCGTACGGATAAATTCAACTGGAAAAAATTCGAGGATTATCTGCGTACAGTATTTAATGGAGAGGATGCTGAAGCATTAAACCAACTATCGGCTTCAGAATATGTAGACACTGTTCAGCAACATCTATATATAGCTATGTCAAACTCAAGTAAAAGGAAACATATAAGAAAGCCTTCAGTGCCATGGTGGAACGCTCAGCTTTCTGCTTTGAGGCTTCAAACTCAACAAGCCAGGCGCTTATATCAGCGTAGTAGACATCTTTCTAACGAGGACGTTGAAAGGCTGAAAAACAGTTATAGAGAGAAAAGAAAATTATTCCATCGAGCCATATCTGAAAGTAAGAGGACCTGCTGGCAAAACTTGGTCAAAGATGTTGGGAATACCAACCCCTGGGGGATCATATATAAAATAATGAGGAATAAACTGATAAGTGGAGATATCTATCAGACTGTAATTAGTAATAACCTAGAAACAACAGACTGGCACTCTACTGTCGGAACGATCGTTGATAATTTGTTTCCAAAGGATCTACCTCACTGTGATACTCCAGAACAGGCAGAGATCAGGAGGAAAAACCAGAATTATGTTGGATCTACCGATGTTTGCCTTTTCACTCTCGTGGAACTAGGAGCTGCTACTGCTAAACTCAATAAGAAAAAATGCCCTGGCATTGACTTGCTAGAGAATTTGGTAATTGTGAAATTTTTTAAACTGTTTCCCAATATACTACTGAATATGTACAATAAATGCTTCCTCGAAGGACTTTTTCCCAAACCCTGGAAACTAGCTCTACTGAAAATTTTATATAAACCTGGAAAAGTCAAAACAAACCCAAGGCATCCATCCTGGCTAACTTAGGGAAACTTTTTGAGAGATTAATTTCTCCCAGAATTGCAAGCATGTTATCGGACCAGCAATTGTGCTCAGATCATCAACACGGATTCAAAAAGGGTCACTCGACCGAAGATGCTATAATTTCTCTTCTGAAATACATCCAGGATTCTCACAGCAAGTATGTCTTGGTGGTGTTCGTGGACTTCGAGGGCGCATTCGACTCCCTCTGGTGGGAGAGCGCCCTCGGGTCGCTACGATCAGCCATGTGTGATAATCATATCTACCAAATTATGAGATCATACTTTCAAGATAGACAGATCACGGTTTGTGCCAAACACCTGACTTACAGCACGACTGCTTCCAGAGGGTGCCCGCAGGGTTCAGTCCTGGGGCCTCTCCTCTGGAATGCAGTCTTAGACCAATGGCTGACAAAGAAAAATGGAGATTGCAAAAAAATTGCATATGCAGACGACTTGGCGGTTGGCGTTACTGGAATGTCGAGAACAATCTTAGAACAAAAGATCCAAACAATATTGGATGATTTATCCAACTGGGCCAATCTAAATAAGCTCAAAATTTCCCCTACAAAAACTAATTTCATGGTTTTTCGAAAGCAATTCAATTATGGCAGACCTCCCAGAGTTATCCTAAATGGCTCACAAATCCCCTACGTATCCAGCACCAAGTACTTGGGACTTACAATCGATGACAAACTAAACTTTCATACTCACGTATCCAAAATTTCTGAGAAAATTAAAAACTTCACGGCTGGAATTGCAAGGATTTCCAGAAAAGATTGGGGCCTCAGCAAAAAGACGTTGTCTTTATACTATAAGACTATCTTCCTACCAATTGCTGCGTACGCAGCAGGTGTTTGGTTCTGGAGGGTCTCAAAAACTAAGACCAGGACTAAACTTCTTTCATTACAGCGTTCGGTGTTGCTCACACTTCTACAAGCTCCTCGGACGGTGTCGAATAATGCCCTACAAGTTCTAGCAGGAACCCTGCCTCTGGACCTTTATATCTCCTACAGGGGTATGATCTACAATCTCAAAAAAGGAATTTCTGTAAATATTTTTAACATTGTAACAGACCCTACGAACAGAATAAAAGAGGAAAAACGAAGATTCTGGAAGGAACTCACCGTTGTTTGGCAGCAAAGATGGGCTGAAAGTGAACACGGTGAAGTCACACGAAGATACATTTCAAATGTTGAATTCGCATCATTACCCACAGTCTCAAAATGGTTTGTGCCTAGCATGACTACATCATATTTAATGACTGGCCACGGATCGCTCAGGGCTAAACTTTTCGAAAGGAGCCTTGAGCCTGATCCTTTCTGTCACCGCGGAGCATCTGAGACATGGCAGCACGTTCTCTTTGAATGTAATGATTATTCGAATGAAAGACAGGTACTGCTGAGTAAAATAAATAATCTCTCAGAAAATAATGTACATTTGCTCGTCGAAAATTCTGATGTCTTCACTACATTTCAACAGTTCTCTGCGGCAGTTTTCAAGAAAAGACTTGCGGCTAGAAACTCTACTGCGGTGTCATAATGATCCAGATTAACTTACTTTTGGGAAGAACATATCGGAAGATAGCCATCAACGCAACAGGAAATGACAGGTAGACCCCTTTCTCCTCTAAGTGATGCTGGACGGCTCACTGAGAAGCTTTGTGTATAAACGGGCCTAAATTATTAGGAAGCTAACCTTGAAGAATTGTAAATAATTGCTTATCCGTACAGTTAAGAATACCCATACTTCTGTGCACCCGAACACATTTCTCTCTTATGAAATCTTATTTAAAAAAAAAAAATAAATAAAATAAAATAAGATCTTCTCCCCATAAGAAGAATCGTGCAATAATCTGAAATGCCATCAAGCCAATTGAACAAAAAAACTCCAATTTCTGCTCTGTGACTGATAATTTATAGCTACACGTATAGAAAAACCTTCTGCAAGAACGCTAGTGTTACTGCGAGTGCTTTAATGCATGCTGGGAACTTCCTCTCCTGCCTAAAGCTCAGGAATACCATGTGAACTTTCTACATGGAAATCGCATCGAGGAACTTCTATCGCCCAATACTCTACAAGCTCAGATTCTACCGGGGAATAAATTAAATGAGACTATATATTTCCTGAACAGTTAGACCACTGGACAGTCTTTACAATTGTACAAAACAGAAATACATGTAACTATTGGTAAGTAACAACTAATGATGCTGTAAAAACGACTGTAAATAATTCTCAAATTCTGTTGCTAGAACTGTCAAACAGAGAGACTGGTAAATCTCACTGTAATGGAAATAGTGATCAATGTTAACAGTTTATTTCCTTGTTAATGCTAAACTTAATAGGATAACTGATATATAATGCTACTGATAACTGCAGGTCTCTTTAAAAATGTTTCTCTTGGCTGTGTGACTTCAATGGGTTTTTGGAGCTCCAGCCTTGTTTTTTTTATTTATTTATTTTTTTTTTTTTTTTTTGCGGGCTCTAGGCCTGGGCAGCCTGTGAGCGGGATAGCGGACACCCACTCGTATTGCACTATCTCCAGTGGGTGCGGGATTTCGTGCACTTTGGCATGTAAAAGGTTTAAAAAAAAAAAAAAAAAAAAACCAGGCCTGGCTACTCGCGCCTGGGACAGGCACCAGACAGCAGCTGCACAGGTGTTGGCTGCTCCTTTGCAGAGGTCCTACATTCAATACAGATGCACTAGGTGGAGATGGGCTATGCCTAGGGGCCACCCTTGATACCAGGACACACACACACGTGTTTTGTACTGTGTTTCCTCAACTGTATTGTGAACAAAAAAAAAAAAATATATATATATATATGCTAGGGTAATTATATATATGAGAATGAAAATGTACATAAAATTGTATATAGATTATTGTTTATGTTTCTTGAAATTGTACATAATATTTGGGTGTGTAAATAAATGAAAAAAAAATGAATGAGCACTACTATAATACGAAGGACACGCCATGCCATACTGCTCGGGGTCGTAACAGAGTGGTTTGAGGACATGGGTGTGGAAAAGTTGGATTGTCCAGCCCGTACGGTTATTAACGTAGGGCAGTGTATGTATATTGCTCATCACCAAAAAAAATTGGACGGTATACCTGAAAATTTGTATTCTTTACCAGTGACAGTCCGCGCGATAGTATAATGGTTATAATCACTGTCCTCCCCCATACTTGGTGGAAAAGGCCCGTGTTTGAATCTCGTCACTGACGTGAGGAACTTTTCTTTCCATGGCTGAGTTAGTTGGTCTCAGGTGTTGATAGCAAGATTCCTCCCAGTAAACTCGGGTTTAAACACACAAGAGCAGATGAATTAGTTTTGGAGTGGCTCTAATATGACACATCTTTTCCCTTACAGTAGACGAAAACAATTATAATAACGTGCCAGTTGCCGCCCTCAGGTAGTAATTTGGAGGTACCATAAAAAGACTACATGTATTCGTAGGCAGAAACAAAAAAAAAACGGTCAGTGAATGACTCTATTAGAGTTCAATGTCTTTAATAACAGTAAAGCAACATTTAATAGAGATGACGAACTTCAAAGGGGTTGGATTATTGGGTTGTCAGAAGCGGATGGTCCACAGGACAAGTTCAGTTCGTGTAGATCGTGGTGCACGAACGGTTGAATATTGTTAATAACAATAAGTACAGCAAGGTACTCGGCCACATCTTCAGAGCTTTGGTGATATCATAAGAATGTCATAATGGGATGATCGATGGATGCATTAACTCGTGACAGGAAACAGATGGAATCCGCCAGATTTCTGCTATTGTAACACCATCCCTGTCTGTCCCTGTGTCGGATAGCACGATTAGCATGCGACTACGAAAGTTGGGCTGCATTCTTGCAGTCTGTTGCATCTTTTACATCTGACGCCATTCCATCAAGGTCTGCATTGCAGGGAGAGAACTAGTTGAGGATAAGAATATATCGTGTCATCTTCAGATCATAAACAGAAACTACGTTTCTGTTTTTACAGCGCTCTGGTCCTTTTCCTCTCTGTGAAGTTGAATTAGTTAAAATAAAATTAGGGTA
The DNA here is from genome assembly GCF_048544385.1 of Mastigoproctus giganteus. Taxonomy (NCBI): domain Eukaryota; kingdom Metazoa; phylum Arthropoda; class Arachnida; order Uropygi; family Thelyphonidae; genus Mastigoproctus; species Mastigoproctus giganteus. Next base: position 67,600,779 of record NC_143581.1, read on the forward strand.
ATATTAAACTGAGTGGCCACTTTATTAGATATATCTATCTTGTAGTTAGTAGCTTCCCTTTAGTTTTCAGAATAGCCTGGATTTCTTATGGCGTGGTCTCAAAGAGATGTTGAAATCGTGCCACAGAGATGCTGGTTCATGTTAACTCATTTTCTTCCCACACTTGTTTCAAATTGAATGGTTGCAATCTATAAACTGTACAGTTCCTTCCATCTCATCCTACGTGTGCTCAATTTGAAATCTCGTGACTGGGGAGCCACCGCAGTAAGCAGAATTTCCTTTCTTGTTCTGGAATTAATTCTGTACAATTCTGACTTTGTGAAATGGCACATTATCCTGTTGGAAGAAACCATTCGAAAATGAATACGCTGCAGCTATGAAAGGATACTCTGGGTGGACAATTTCCAAGATAAACTGTGGCATCCAAATATGGCTCAATTGGTATAGAGGAATCTAATGGGCTCTACGAAGGCTGTCCCCACCATTATATTCGGCCACCAGCGAGCATTATTGACACCTGGCAGGATGAATCCATGGACTCATGCTGTTTTTGCCATTTTCTGATCCTCTATCAGTGAAACAGCAGAAACCGGGATTCATAAGACTGAGGCAATGTTTTTTCAGTCCTCTGCTCTCCGGTGTTTGTGTTCCAGAGTCCACTGAAACCGTACTTTTTTGTATTTTTGCTGCCAGGAGGCGAAACTCTGTTTGGTCATTGGATACAACGAGCTGTACGTTCAGAAATGCCTCTTTGGTTACCACTGTTGTAATGGGTTGTTATTTGATTGACTATAGCCTTCTGGTAATCTACACACAAATCTTGTCAGCCTCCATTGGCCTCTCACATGAACGAGCTGTTTCCGATTGTCATTGGCTGGGTGCTATTTGGTTAACAGACCAATTTCAATACACCCGATACACAAGAACATCACACATTCAAAGTCTCTTAAATCTTGCCCGTTCTCGCAATGAATTGCAGACACAGATCATCCCTCCGCATCTACAAACCGACTTTATGTAGCACACACGGTGCTGTTACTGAAGGAATGTTCATACAGCTCTGCGTACCCGATAAAGTGGCCACTCAGTGTATATTTAATGTCCAAAACATTCCAAAGTATCAGGAATTCAGCAGGGGATTCATAATTAGAAAGAACAGTGAAATAAAATAACGCTAAGATAAGGTAAGTTAGTAAATTTGCATTGCGACAGATTTTTTGTATTTATGTGATTCTTTTGCTATAACTATGTTTATGAATACCAAACCAGCCCCTGTTGCTCTCTAGCAGTATATATATATATACACACACGCGCGCACTAGTTCGTGTTTGGGTGTGTATGTATAATCTTGCGAGCAATCTGGGTTTCGGTCTTACGCATGACGTGGTTCCTTGTTACTGGAGGCTGGCACCTGGAGCGCGTGCTCCTATTATAGTGATAACGGGGCAACATTTGGTGAGCATCAGTTAATAGTGTATGTGTCATCGCTCGCTTTGTCTAGCCAGAAAGTGAATTACAGCTATGGGATGCCATATTCTGGCCGCCATATTTCAGCGCTACTTTGTGGCCTCCTGACAGAGTTGGGGCTATTTATCTCACGGTCCTCGTGAAGATAATGGAAGATGCCACTGTTGGTAATCGTAATGGTCGGACGGTTGGCCAAAACATGCCTCGTAATTGGGAAACACATGTCGGAGGCGTTCAGTAAAGTCCTCCTTTAACGTATCAGTTTGTATTGTTCACGATTAAACATCACTCAGTTATACCAGGAATTGTAATCGATCATGTTTAATATCCGACAAAATATTCCACTAAATATTTCATCACACAATCGTTTGCATTTAATCTTTCGTTATATGACATAAACATGATCATGAGGATAAAAAAAAGTTTAGAAAACAAGGGGTGGATGGCAGATGGCTCTCGTCGCAAGTCGCAATACCCACCACGGGGATTAAAGTGACCAAAACCACAATTTTTTTTCCAGAGCAAAGCTCCAGCATCTCCTTATGTCATCTATCATGCAATATGAGGTATGTCGCTTGAGGTTATAAGGACGGGAACCGTGGCGTAGGATATTTCTTATATTTCGAGAACGCAGCTTCTTAAACGACTTTTCTGGGCTGACTACTAGTCCACTGGACTGAACCTATCTGCAACACTCTAGGAGGCATCCAGGTCAACTAGTGTATAATCTTGTTGTCTCTGCTCTGCTAGTTGTGAAGGGATGAGACTCAGTAGTGTGTATAAAGGACACCTCTGATGCCACGTTAAGAGACTAGGTATTAGTACCTGTACCATTTCTAAAAAATTCATCAGTTTACAGAATGTTGCCCCATCTCAGTTCATCCTAAATATCCAAACTAATCGAACAAACTTGTCTGTGAAAAGGACTAAACCTCCCATAAATTTCCTTATTCGTTTCACAAATATACATTATAATTATAATCTCAATAATGTTCCTTCAAATTGGAAAAAGAATGAACTTATTTGGATTATTTAACCAAATAAACAAACATTAAGTCGAATTAATCACTCTTAAACCATGTGAAGGTTCTTTCCGCTTTAAAGGTGGTATTAGGCCGCGATGATATTCCTTGGTAGAGAATATCTCATCTGGAATCTTCTGTTGGTGAAAAATCTCTCTAACCCATTCGTCAAATTCATCTATTCCTCTATGGTTCTTTCAACTCGAAAAATCACTCAGAACATTTTTAATTCCTTTCTTTGAAATTGCACTTTTTCCAATCTAATAGTCTGCTGAGAAGCAATTTTACTTGGTGATTTTAATGCCACAACACCAGCTGCTTTCAGTTTTTTAGTTTTACCAACCGAGCTGTAAGATCGTACTAATGATATTACACACACGTTTATATACCTACCAGAATACTAGACAACCCTAACCACACACCCAACACTCTTGATCTTCTCATCGCCAACAATCCTTCAAATTAAACAGTTAATATTAGTGGTTCTCTAGGAATCTCACATCCCAACTTGGTTATGATTTATTCTCCAATGGAGCCCCCATAGTCTTCTTTCCCATAGCCATTCTCGGCCTCGTGTTGTTTGGCATTATAAAAATTCCACAGATAACTGATTTGGATGACCTTCATGATTTATGTTCGTCTTTTCTTTCTTTGGAGCACCGAATTCCTCTCCTAATCCTAACGTTCTTCTGTTCTTAATCCTGTAGGGATGAAATCCTCCATTTCTCATTTCCCCCAAAACATTCAACCTTTATCTAAACTAGTTGTTCTCAAAGTGGGTGATACCGCCCCCAAGGGGTATCTTGCACATTATTTACGTATTAGTTACCTCTTAGCGCTCACCTAGGGTACCTAGATGGTAACCTAGGTGAGGAGGTGGGACCCTCCTAGTGCGTTAGCCTTCCTGGGTAGAACAGTTGGTAGAATCGAAGTTTTCTCCACACCGGGTGGAAAAGACCCCAGTTCGAGTTCCGTCGATGACATGAGGAATTTTAATGGGCCTTTTTCAAAACGTGGCTGAGTTAGTCAGTCTCAAGCGAGGGTAGCATTGTTTTTTCTCCTGGAAACTTGGGTTTTCTTCGTCCAGCAAACAGCAAATCGACCTTAGAACACACGCCATTATTAGACAATATACAGAGCAATATGGTTGCTGATGCTCCTATCTCTCCCCCCCCCCAATAAAACCGAGTGCGTTGGTCGCTTATTTACTATTGACCAGACTTGAGCCTAGAGCTTTAATTTTTACTGTACCTTATCGCTTTCAAAGTTATTTCCTTGGGTCACTTTGTATTTATAATTGTTTCGGAGTTGTCAAAAGATAGCCAGTTATTGGTAATAGCTATTGATTTCCTTATGAATTAGTCTATGGTAGGTGAAGGTGCGTGCATACAAATGTGATATTTGTATGTGATAAGTATTTGTAAATATTTTACGCTGGTTTTTGTGTGATCATCCAACTTCTCTCCAACTAAAGAAATCGACTCCAGATTATTAAAAGTGGAGATTTAAGACTCCTGACCAATGTCTTTAAAACAGACGTTGGGCAGCTGGTATCATTTCATTTCATCAAGCCCATCCACCGAATTAAGAATTTATTGAACAATGAAGTAGTTATTAAATGTAGTATCTAAGACTTTTGCTAAATTAATATGAGACTTTGAAAAGCTGGTATCGCTGGATGAAGTTCATCAATATTGTTGAATTAATTAAACTAAAAAGTTTTAATTGGATTTTGAATAAATGTGCAATTGTTACTATTTTGGACTTTATTGTATTATTATCTTGCTTAGGGTGTCGTTCAAACAGCTAGTCTGAATAATACTTTTTATAAGGTAGGGTAGGAGGATGGGTTTATGGAAAAAGGACCGGTGGCCGAAAAAGTTGGGAACCGCTGATCTAAACCTCAGATTTTCCAAAAGTGGTCTGAGAGTACTCAAGATAAGAAAACGGTACATCGCGTTGGCGTTTATGAAATCACAAACTTCATTTTCTACTTGCACTAAAGCAACAAACAGGTGTAAGTTAGTTGCTCGAACTAGACTTTGAGAATACGAAGAGTAGTCAAATGTAATTCTTTTGGTTTCTTGCTGCTCCTCATCTTCCGTTCATTCGTAGTTCTGGCTCTGTTACATCCCGATCATTCCATTGTATCTTAATCTAAAGCTCGGTAGATAATATCGAACAGATTACATTCAATTTTTTCAGACAGAAAGCGATCAGGAGAATTCTGAACAATCTTCATGACGAGAAAGTTCTGGGTTCTGATGACATTTCTACTCTTATTCATAAACATGTGTTCGGTATTTAATTACTGTCTCGTCCTCTTTACATATTCAGCTTTTTATACTCTCTTAATCCACTGGTGATTTTTTTTTCGGTGGGGAAATTTGCTCATATCCAACCAATTCCATAAAAAGGTGACTGATCTCTCCATTCCCATCCCATTGCAACAAACTCAATCATTTTCAAAATGATGGAGAAATTCGCCCAACTCTCAGGCTTACCCTACGACGAAATATTCTATCTGATTAATGATTACCAATATGAATTCGTGAATGTCGATCTACTAGTAATCTCCTGGCTTCTGATACTCATTTTCGAACAAATTCCATTAAAAAGTTTGGAGACACTTTAGTTACTCTCCATATTGTCAAAGCTTTCGATCTTATTTAGGCTTTCGATTTTATTTAGCACAAAAGTCTTCTGAACAGGCTTTCATCATATGATCTTCCTTCTGCTTTTTGCAACTGATTAGCCAGTTTTCTCTCTAATCCCTCAATACGTGTAATGGTATTTTCACCCACTACCTTCCTCCTGTATGTTGATGAACTTCTTCCACTGATTGGAAATTCTGTAAGTTTTGTTCACAACAATTTACCGAATAGTTCCTAGTGGATTTGTCCTTTCAACAAACAACTTCTCAACAGCCACCAGTTAGCTAAATGCTGACTGATGGTCGATGAAAAGTAATTCTCCTGGGTGGAGAAGAAAATTTAGTTATCTTCAGTTTCTAAAACGCAGTTCGATCTTATGTCCTCCAAAAAACTAATTTGTTGCTTTAGCTTCAGCAACGCTCATATTTACAGAGAAGATTATATACGTATACTGCACTACAAAAGGTATTCAGGTGCCCCTCCCATGATGAACTAATGAATGAGATGTATGCAAAGCAGGAAAACGTTTTAAAGTTGGCAGGCAAAAGCAGTGATATTACAAACACGCAGAATGAATCGCGGAAAGTAATTAAGGAATTTCAAAGGTATTTCATCTCTGGGAGCATATCATCAGTTTGTCACTGTGACAACCACACGTTTAAATGTGCAATACCTGAATGTGCTCCAACCGCTTTGGAATGAACTTGAACACGGGATCATGGAGCTAATAAGTCTTCATTCTGCAACTGAAGTGGCCACTGAACTGAAAGAAGAATGCAATCGAATATTTTCTCTACATCTGGGTTGGTACCTCCAAAATCTCACACAGATTTCTAGCCTTTATCCAAATCAGGGTAGTCGGGATAATAAACTACCTCCACTCTTACACAGACGCTCAATTTCTCAATTTCTACTGTATGCCTTTCTATAGATACTTCCATGGGCACCGTTCTACCGAACTGGCATCCGTAATTCCACCTCTCTCTCTCTCTCTTCCTCACCCAGTCAATATCCATTCAACTTCAAACTCACAGAAGTAATTTTTCCTCATTTATCCATCTACTTCTGTTCTTTGGAATAGCATTTCTTCTTATGCATACATACCATTAAGAAAATATTGCAGGAAGATGAGGATGCTGAAATGGATGACTGCGGAAATGGCCCGTCAAATAGAGCAGAAAAAAGATAGCATGGGATGGTTAGAGAGCAATGGACAGTACTGAAGCCTACAACAGGTACAAGCCGATCTGTAATAGCACTATGAATAAGATTAGGAAGGCCAAGCCTGCGTATTAGAAATCATTGGCTAAGAGAGCAAAGAATGAGGACGAGGAATTTTTCATCTATGTGACTACAACGAAGAAGAAGAAAGCTAATCAGATCGGACCCTTGTGTACTGGTTGTGGGAAATTCTTAGATAACCCAGCTGATGTTGCGGATGAATTGAATAGGTGCTTTGCATCGGTCTTTACTGACGAAAAAAACCTTCATGCTGAGAAGAGGTTGTGCGAGTGTGACGGAGCATTATGAAATTAGTGATTTTGTAATTACAGATGATGGTTCATTAGGAAAAAATGAGCATAAAGGCAAATATGGCCCCGGGAGTTGATAACATATACCCAGTAGTTTTGAGGGAGACAGCTGGGGAGTGTATTGAACGACCGTGGTTACTTCTGAGGGCATCTTTGGACTCTGAGGAGGTTCCTTTGGATTGGAGAATTGCGAACGTTTCACCAATACATAAAGGCTGTTCTAAGAGTGAAATTGGTAACTACAGATTGGTTAGTCTGACTTCAGCAGTTAGAAAAATCTTAGAAGTAATGATTAAGCTTGCAGTACAGGGACATTTAGATAGATATCATTCTGAAGGATACACAACATGGTTTTGTTAAGGGGAAACCATGTTTAACGAACTTAGTAGGATACCTGACAAGGTTACTCATGAGCTGGATGCAGGAAACATTTAGACCTAGATTACTTGGACTTTAGCAAAGAATTTTACTCGGTCCCTCATGAGGGATTACTCTATAAGCTTGAACAACTTCGGAATACTGGCAAGGTTCTAAGATGGACTGCAGTGCAGAAGACAGAGGGCGTGATTAATGGATATTCTTCAGATTGGTGTAACGTCAGGAGTGGAGGTCCCTCGAGGATCAGTTCTTGGACCACTGTTGTTTCTCATTTTCATAAATGACATCGACGAAGGAATGATGTCAAAATTTGCAGAAGACGTATGGATTGGTAGAGTTGTTAATGATCGGTGCCAAGCAGCGCGCCTTCAGGATGACTTGAACAGACTTCGAAGATGGTCAAAGAAGTGGCAGTTAAGCTTTAATGCAGCAGAATGCAAGATCTTACATTTGAGGAAGAGCTACCCCAAAATAAACGATACACTTGGTGGAGTTGCATTAAAAACAGTAGAGGAAGAAAGGGATCTGGGAGTTACGATACGGGCAGATATGAAGTTTTTAGAACAGCATAAACAGGCAGCCAGGAAAGCCCATAATGTCTTATCAATGGTTTATCGAACGTTATCCTGGAGAGAACGGGAAGTTATAGTTTCACATTTGGAATACTGTGTTCTAGTATGGAGGCATCATCTACAAAAGACATTGAGCTTCTTGAAAAAGTCCAAAGACGAGCAACTCGAATGGTGAGATCGGCAAAAGGACGACCGTACTAGAAAAGACTCCGATTATGTGGGCTACAGAGCTTGGTAACCAGGCATCTCAGAGGCGACCTGACTGAGGTTTATATGGCTGTGAGAGGGATTAGTAAAATGAATGAAGGTGGAATTTTCATTGTTATAAAGAATTCAAGAAATAGGGGCCATAAATTCAAATTATAGGGATTAAGGTTTAGATTAGATTGTAGGAAGTTTTATTTTAGCCAGCGAATCGTTGATGGCTGGAACAAGTTACCCTCACAGGTAGTTGGAGCTGGCAGTTTAAATAAATTCAAACGGTCAAGTGGATATTTATCAGTACGAGGAGGGACGCATATAATATGTATTTTCCTATCTACTTTGTGTTTTTTTTCTCCAGTGCAGCAAAAGTCTGTGGCTTCCTTCCACTATAAGACGAACACTATTACTATCACTTACCAATGTACATATATATTTATATTTGGTAGGACAAATAAAGATTTATTTATTTATTATTATTTTCACATGTAATTTGCTGAAAATTTACATTCTACTGAAATTCGAGTGCGATGCCAACAAGTATCTTCTGTGTTTTAAATTATAAACTCGCAGTGTTAGCATATTTGTATATTCAAATATCTTTCTTAGTTGGAGTCACCATAAACGTACTGTATACATACAGAAGATTCACAAAGTAAAGACTTTTAGTAAAATATTAAAGTAATAATAAACGGCCCCCTGTAAAGGTGGTTACACCGCAGTACAAACCTCTTATACAGGAAAGCTGGCTCACAGTAAATTTAAAGTTTTGACACAGCAAATAAAATGAGAAGCCTCAATTGGCATTGGAAACAGCATCTTCTTTATGTTCGTGACTTGCAAACCACAAAGAATTTTAACCAGACCTTTATCTAACCATCTGATGGGTGCTTCTTATATTTAAAAACACAATTTTATATAAATTCTCAAGATTTTTATACATTCTCATATATAAATTCTATTTAAATCCATTCGCGACATGTATATATAAATCTTTCTTGTTTCGAGTGGCCCCTAGACGTGAGTCCAACTCCATCTTGAGTTATTCTGTAATTAGAAATACTACAACTATCTACTGGCCTGAATGTGTTAATTTTTTTTGCGTAAGTGTATGGTTGTGATGTTTAAGGCCACTTTTTCACCCGAGATCGAGAGCCACCTGGGTAAGCGATTCCTCGCCCCAGTCCCTTGGCACAAAGAGCCGGGACTGGTTCTACTGTCTAGTGCGTTTACGCACTGGGTGACCCGTCCATCGGAGAGAGTGCAATACCGATGGATGGAACCCTCTGTGCTGTATGCAGCTGTCCTGACACTAAAGAACTGTGTTCCAGAAGAGTACTGGCTGCTGAAGCCAGTAACATACAACCATTATCTACCTCCACAAATATGAAGTACTCAAACGGGCACGTGAGTAATTCTTCCAACACTGCCAACAACTATTAACAGTATGAGGATCACAATGGCAATAAAACTGTTTAGAGGTGTCATCTTCTGACCCTGGTCACAACTCCCATCATGCACTAAGAGCAATCACCATAATGCTTCCGAGGATACACAAACAAAACTGCCACAGATTCGTACAAGCACAAATCCTCCCAGTGCTCCAAATGATGGAAGTTTATGTGGTAGACGTGGATAGATACGCATTGGATATTATGTTCAAGCTCAAAATAACAGGACAATTGCCCTCCATGCTAGATCAAAAGTGTTCCTTTGTATGTACACGCATGTGCGAATTAATGAAACGTGTACCTCATTTGAAGACTGTAGTAGAATTAAAAGTTAATGCTAATTTTATATACTCTACAACAGTAAGACGCTTAGCTGCATGCGATAGATCCCAGATGCTTTACTCTATTCTTCAGTAAACATAAAATATTCTTTGTTTATTTATTTATAGTGGTTTACCATTGTCATTCATTTGGAGAGGAATGGGTTTGATTGCAGAGAGAGACTGACGATTGTAGTTAACCAATCTCAGGTGACAGAAATAGGATGTTGCTGTAGGTTATTTTGTTTTTTTGTTAGCCCAGACACTGTTGTGAATGGGACGGTGAACACACACACACACTTGTACTGGCGCAATATGGCCTGAGACACGCGTGAAACCATCGCCAAAGCAACGTTTGTAGATATCTAAAATTCCAGATTCGGAGAGGCAATGAGAGCGCTTTAAATTTTCATACTAATCGAACATCATTGTTCGTTGGCACCCTTTTCCAATAAGTTTCTTATGTTTTCTTTTTTTATTAATTAAAAAATTCCTAAGAAATTCTGAAAATTTATTTCATTATTTGAATTCTTACTTTTTTCTTACAGATGCTGTTAACCGGGCATCCACTTTCATTTTCCTCAGCACTATAGTACTGGTAATTGGGGAACTGCTTTGTTTCTCCGGTCACGCCTGTCGAAGAAAAAGAGTCCTTACCTTTGCTTCTGGCATCGCCTTCATTCTCTCAGGTAGTGCAACAGTGCATTTTCATACGGTGTTTGATTTCTCCAGAATTTAACTTCTAACTTGCATCTGAAACATTCCAACTCCTAGATAATTTTCTACCTTTTTTCCTTTTAACTTATTTTCCAACTTCTGTATGAAATTCTTTTCTAACTGTTTAATCTACCCTATTTTATATTTTAACTTCTTAACTCAACTTCCTAAGTAATACCTTAACTTTTAACTTCGTAACTAATGTTTTACCTTTTAACTTTCAACTTACTAAGAAATATTTTAACCTCGTAATTGATATTTTACCTTTTAACATACTAAACTAATGCATATCTTAACTTTTAACTCAGTAAACTAATGCATATCTTAACTTTTAACTTACTAAACTAATGCATATCTTAACTTTTAACTTACTAAACTAATGCATATCTTAACTTTTAACTTACTAACACATATCTTAACTTTTAACTTACTAAACTAATGCATATTTTAACTTTTAACTTACTAACACATATCTTAACTTTTAGCTTACTAAACTAATGCATATCTTAACTTTTAACTTACTAACTCATATATTAACTTTTAATTTACTAATTCGTATCTTAACTTTTAAGTTATTAATTCATATCTTAGCTTTTAATCTACGTCTCTTAACTTTTAACTCACTAACTCATATATTAGCTTTTAATTTAGTAATACATATCTTAACGTTTAAGTTACTAAATAATATCTCAATTTTTAACTTACATATCTTAACTTTTAACTTTCTAATTCATATCTAACTTTTAACTTACCTATCTTAACTTTTAACTTACTAATTCATATCTTAACTTTAACTTACTAATTCATAAATAGCGTTTAACTTGCATATCTTAACTTTTACTTACTAACTCGTATATTATCTTTTAATTTACTAATTCATATATCTTAATTTTTAAGTTACTAACTCATATCTTAACTTTTAACTTACTAATTCATGTGTTAGCTTTCAACTTACTAACTCATTTCTTCACTTTTAACTTACTAACTCATATCTTAAAGTTTAACTTTTAACTTACTAACTAAAATTTTAACTTAGTAACTCAAATATTAACTTTTAACTTACTAACTGATATCTTAATGTTTAACTTTTAACTTACTAACTGATATCTTAATGTTTAACTTTTAATTTAAGAATTGATATCTTAACTTTTAACTTACTAATTCATTATCTTTTAACTACTAACTAACTCATACCTTAACTTTTAACTTACTAATTCATTATCCTAACTTTTAACTTACTAACTCATACCTTAACTTTTAACTTACTAACTCATACCTTAACTTTTAACTTACTAATTCATTATCCTAACTTTTAACTTACTAACTCATATCTTAACTTTTAACTTGCTAACTCCCTAAATACACAATTTCTAAAATTTTAACTCGGTTGTCAACAGGCACAATCCTTTACAATTCTGAGGACTCTCAAATAAAAAAAAATTATAATTCTTTGATTTCACCTACTGGGTCAGGGAAAAGGGTCATTGGAAGGGAGAACAGACTTGACCGAAGTGATACTGCTCATCCGGATTATATATAAGTACCAGGAGCGCTCCATGCTTGCGATGTCAAACATAATCTACTGGCTATATGCAAATGAGATCACTGCAGCATTTCCCTCCCGCTCTCGACACTAATCATTTATAAACGGGAAGTGCGAACGAATATTCCATTAACCCCAGAGTCATTTATTTGCACACGACCCTACGTGACTAACTTCGTTTAATTAGCGTACAGCCGACGAATGTGAGATACGCATCTCTTGTTTCAATTGTGTTGACGAATTAACGATCTCAGACATCCCAGGTACGATTAATGGGCGATGTCGAAACAAATTCGCGCGAATATTTTAACACGAAAAGAGCGCGAGCGAATGTATTTCATTTGAATTAACTTTGCGGATCTCTTTGAAGTTGGAAGCTTCTCGAAATCATAACTTATTGATTGTATTTCCCAGCTCGGAGAGAAGGTGGAGGTAAGAACATTAAAGGAACGAAGGTTACCACAAGAAGAGTAGTGGGGAGAGATTGAATGGGAAATGATCGGCTTCCTTAAAGGTGAAAAGTGTGAAAAGTACTTGATAAATAAATTCTGAAATACTGAACTCTGTTAACTAATAATTAATAATAAAATAAAATCTTCTCGTTCAAGGAAATCAGGAAGTTTATGTGTAACAGCAAATATTAATTTTTCTCTTTAGTGGGCAAGCGCATAAACTGAATCATTGAAGACGAAAGACAATGGAACTGCTGGTCACTTTATTAGGACCATGAGCTAGCAGCGTATTGGACCACAACCCAAATCACTGCTTTGACACAACATGGTATGGAGTCAAAATGGTGTTGAAAACTGAGGCGAGGATTACTAGAGGAAGTTGAAAAATGTCTAGCCTCTCATGGAAGGAAAGCTGTAAAGTTGTGAAATTCCATTTATTTTTCAACATAGCCCCCCACCTTTAAGTCAACACACATTTTGGAACACTCCAATAGCTTTTATAACCCGCTAAAATAAAATTCGAAATATTTTGACTCAATCCAGTTGTTAACTGTATCCATCACAGCATTGTCACTGTTAAATTTCTGTCCTTTCCTTTCAAGTCCTTTTGAGATTTGGAAATAGAAAATAGTCCGATGGAGCCAAATCTGTTAGTCGAACGGATGCTGTAATAGCTCGAACCCATAGTCAGGCAGTGTTGCCTGAGTCACAAACGTGCTCGGTCTTGATACAAGATGACTCCTTTGGCCAATTTCCCGCTCATCTTGAGCTTGAATTCCTCGCGGAAACGTCTCAGTAGTTTAGCATAATATTCGACATTGACAGTGGCAGCTTGTTCCAGGAAATCAAGCACCAATCCTCCTGCATCCCACAAGACGGATGCCATGAATTCTGGTTTCTTCTTCCGAGTCGACTGCTGCAAATCGTTGACATCTTGATTCTCATGAGTTCTTTCCAGCTTCCTTCTGCGCTCGAAACGGTTTAGAAATGGGGAAGAAGAGGGATGCTCCACGATTTCGATTGTTTTTCGTTTTGGGGTCGTATTAATCCATATTAGGGACAGCCTCATAGAGCACTGTAAGGTTATAAGTCAAGTTGCGAAATAGTTAACTGATGTGTAAGTTAGTGCAAGTGCATCATTTCTACACGCAACCAACCAGCTACTAAGTAACTAGGAATTGGCATCATTAAGTACATTTCATATTGTGAATACCTTCAATGAGTTACCATGATATTGCACTACCTCGAATAAGTAACGCTTCACCAATGGGGAAGACTAAATGTTACTTATTCTCGGCGGATATCACCACCTAGACTGCATCGTTTCGGAGCTTGTTGGCTCCTCATTGATGGGTGGGTGTGCAGGTACCCTGGTGAATCAATGATGACAACCAAGGTGCGATGTATTTCCAATATGAAAGATGCGTAGAGGTGTGCAAGTAATTAAGATCATAGAGCACTTTAGGGTTATAAGACATCCGTAAACCAACTGATCTGCCCTTGTGTGATATGTCTCCATAAATTGGGTGTGTTCTCTGATCGATTTCTTATATTAATGGATGAAAAACCAGAGTTTCAGTGGGGGGGGGGGGGGGGACCATGCTGTACACGCCCGAGGCAGACTAACTCAGTCATGAAGCGAAAAAAAAAAAGCCAGCTGAAGTTCTTTGCGTCATTGACGGGATTCGAACTCAGGCCTTTTCCACCAGGTTTGGAGAGGATGGTGCTTATAACCACCGTGCTACACAATCACCACCCTCTCCAAACCTGATGTATCAGTTGCCTTTACTCTTCTATGGCCAAAGAAACATTACATATGGACCAACCCTCGTGCTTGTATTAAAGATACTTGCGCATTATTTAATAGTAATTCTCAAGAACCAAGCATTTCTACGAGGAGGAATTCGTATTGGCAGTATTACACCATGTTCGATGGTTTCGAGTGAGGGCTTCATGGTTTAATCTTTCAGAAACGTGAGTTTTTAATCCAGCAAACAGGCAAACAAGTTGAAGAACGCACATATACTGACCCCCTCATGGCTTTAGTTGTCTTGGCACTTAACGCATGCACGCGCACACACATACACAGGAGCTGCCATTAAAGACTGTCAGATTGGAAATCTCAATAAACTACTTCTAAGAACTCATTCTTTGACCCGAGGCAAGTGGAAATCGCAACGCTGATTTCGTAACTCGTTATTACGTGGTCTCTCCAAGTCACAACCGACATGCAACGTTGCGCACATCATTCTCCTATTTCTCAGCGTTTTAAGTCTCTCCTGCTACAGCTTACAGGAAAACCCACTTTCCATACACCAGTGATACTGGCGCGCCTTCTGCCGAACATCTTTCATTCTTTACGCTCTAATTCCGTAATTTTGTTAACGTAACTCACTCCTTAGGCACGTGCAATGTCTCAAGGGTGTGTGTGCAGTTTATTATCGTACTTTTAGAGTATTTAGTTTGCTCTTTTTTTTTTCTTCTCCCCCAAATGGCTTGTTTCATTGATTGTGCCTCTCCAGTTCTTGATTGTGCCACTACCCTCCCCACGCCTTCCTTCCACTCTCGAGCATGTGCGTCTATTCAGTTTTCTACCTTAGTTTTGCCGTCGTATTTGCTTTATTGCGCTTTCGATTTTTTGTTAAGCTAACTTCCGATTTCTCTTCACGTGAACAGAAGACACTTTTTCGTGAGGGGATATCCTCCAAGAAATTTCTAATGACTGTCGAGTTGTATAACATCCCTGCAAGACTGCAAAGTAGATTTAAGCTCATTCTGACTCTGAACCATTTAACGAGTTGCTACTTACTTGAAACCGAGAATTTTTATGCACTGAATTTTTGAATTCACCAAAGTGGAGATTATTTTTAATAATTACATCGGCAATATTGTTGTTCAGGAATGATCAATGCCCATTTGTGAATACTAAAGCCCCATTTAGTCTCAAAACCAATGCCATACTATTCCAAACGCCTAGTAAATGTAATAAATCAGAAGTTAAATAGATGGTGGTTACCAGAGATTGGGATGAAAGCTTTCAATATATTATAATGGATGGCTTTTACCGATAATTAAATCATCTCTCTCTCCTCCCCCTTCCCATTGCCCTTGAGGATTTTCCATTGGGTATAATCGCTCTCATTCCCTTGATGTATAAAGGACTGGGTTCGAATCCACTCGCGCTCATGGTCAGCACAGTTGGTAGGACCGCCGTTCTCTCCACAGCGGTTGAAAAGACCTGAATTCGAGTCTCGTCGATAACGGGAGGAATTTTTATGACCTTTTTTACGTGGCTGATTGAGTTAGTCGGTCTCAGGAGAGGGTAACGTTGTTTTTTTTTATTCCTGAAACTCGAGTTTTTCATCCAGCAAACAGAAAATCGACCTTACAATTCATTCAATTCACAGACAATATACATGGGACAATACGTATGGCCTTAGTCGTCGATGCTCCTATAAAAAACCTTACTACAACAACTACTTTAATCCACTCTGAACTAAAGGGACTTTTATGATCTTTTTTTCATCTCGTGGCCGAGTTAGTTGCTTTAAAACGAGGAGTAGCATGGTTTTTTATTCCAGAACTTAGGTTTTTCATCCATAAAAACCAACAAATCTAATACACTCAATGACTTTAACTGGCATTCATATCAACTGTTTCTTTTATAATGAAATTTCCAGAGATTGGTTTCATAATGTCCGTGCTGTTTTTTTAAAAGAAGAGATTCTTTTTAAAAGAAAGTTAAGAAGCCACACTGGTGCTTCTTCTCCAACGAACAGGTGAAGAAATGTTTACCCCGGATTTAGTGGCTCTATAATGAATTTTTTGTTGTTGTTTCTTCTTACCCAGTTAATTCTGCAGCAACATCTTCTCAGAGTTGCTTAATTCCCTCCTTTGTCCATCCTTAGAAACTCCCTCCGTCTATCTACTAGCACGATGTAAGTATTGAATTAGGGTCCACTAGCAATTATTAATGGACAAGTTAAACGAGAACTCATCGGTTGCTTCAAGGGATTGTTAATAGATGTTCCAGTGTAATCGAAGTAAAGTTGGTTATTTAGATCTCCCCCAATTTAATGTCACACGTACAGAATTAAAAATTGTACTTGGACTAATCATCCTTGGAACAAACTTGTGCCGAAATCGAATTTGCTGATATTTTCACAATAGAAACGTAATAGTCATTTCAAACTCTGTCAAAACTAACAATTTTAGATTAACTATAAGAGAATAACCACTTTTACTAACATAATTTGTTTAAACTTTGTTTCCAGGTCTGCTAATCCTGATGGGAATGGTTATATACATTTCGACATTCAAGGCAGAAGTTGGCAATAAACTGAGGCCGAAGTCTTCCTTTCAGGGCCCGATATTCACTTATCATTACGGTTTCTCCTTCCTGCTGGCTGTGACTGGCCTCATGATGTGCGAACTGGCAGGGACTTTTGCGATTTTCCTCTACATCAACCGTTATAAAGAAGACCTGCAAAAGAAACTGGATGAACAGAAGTACGCGGATTTTATTACAGTCGGTGAGGACCACATCCCATGTAGGAGACATCGGGGTAGGAGGAGCAGTAGGACACGAGAAATGTCTCGCGAAGTGTCGCCTTGCCCTTCAACCAGCAGAGGGCGTCGTAGTACCACCACATCTATTCCGCTGTCGGAATCCATGAGAGACTTGTCTTATTACAAATTTCCCCCATTTTCCAGGGACACAACGTGCAACACTGTGTCAACGACGGCGGATATTAACAGGGAGTACTCTCGCGAATTCTCGTTTGATACGTTGCGCCGTACGACGCCTGTTTGACAGAACTGCGAATTATTTGCTCAGGTGCTGGACACTTAGTGAGGAGAGTGAAGTCGTCGGAATTTCCATATCATTAGCGTAAGGGCAGATTCATCTGGTTTTTGTCAAGTGAGCTGCTGTAGCGCCCTCATTCGATGATCTTACTTAAGCAGTAGAAGTTCAGGCTTTACTAGGCATAGTCTTCCTGTTGCAAAGTAGTTACAAATATCTTCTTCGCCTACTACCTGAAGATGGTTCACTAGCAGCCGAAACAATGCTTAGAGAATTTGGTTTACACTCTTGTTGTGGGCCACTGTACCCCCCCTCTCTTTTTTTTTTTTCTGCGGGTGTGAATACAGGACGCACGAGGCTACATTGCTCAGTCCCTTCTCTGTGCCTTCCGCGTTCAACTATCCTCACCCTTATGTAATAATAATTAAAAAAAAAAAAAAAAAAAACAACAACCGAAAATTGTGTACCTGAAGAAATAAGTGCGCCACCCCGGCGAGTTGAAGAAAAAAACTTTTTTTGTATATACGGTGGTATTGAGCTTTATAAAAATGAATTACTGACATATTTCACTGCCACAAGAAACCATTAGCAAAAAATACACGTCTGGTTTTTATAGAGGGGGACAAAGGGGGGTTGCATTGTTGTTCATAATGTCCACGGTGCCTTTGTGTCGTGGCAGTTCGCATTAAAGAGTCCCTCCCCCAGCAGGCTATACTGCTGTTGCGGCCACAAATGATGAAAGACCAGGAAGACATATGCAGAAAGTACAGCTTCGCACCCCTTAACATTGTAATGCTGACGTAGTTCAGATGTAATTTTCCATTAGGGTTAACCATAGTTGTTTTGTTTTTACAGTTGAATGAAACAAAGGTTAGTATGTTGTACAGATAGCATTTATATTTAGAGTTAATATCATCAATGATTGATACGCTTTTGATTTGATCAGAGATATAAAGAAGTTAATGTTCTTGTCGGCCCTGTTGGCTTTGTTAATCAAACAACTGAAGGACTTCTTTAGAGAAAACAGAATGTCCAACATAAAATCTAATAAATTCCCCCAAATATTTAACATAATCGAGATATGCTACAGTTGAAGATGTTTATTAGGGATTAAATTACATTTTGCCGGCTGCTTTTCTGTTTTAGATGATAGAATAACTAGACTTCTTCAACATTTTTGCCTTTAATTAAAAAAAAAAAAAATCTTGAAGAATTATCTGTAATCTTAAGAAGTCTTAACGATCCTTAAAGACAAAAAAAATGTTTAAGATATATTTTTATCTCAAATAGTATTCGTTAATTTTAAACGAGTTGTTATTTTCCGAATTAATTTCATGTTATTGAAGAATTCTTGACTATTAAGAATAATTCAAACTCTTTAAGAAGTGGAAATATAAATCAAAATATACAGTTCAGTAGTACAGCGCACTAACCTTACCACTATACAAAGAGAGGCTTTTTAAAATACAAAAAGGTAGGTTAAATATGAAATCTATAATATATAATCACAATCTAAACGTCACGTGATTCAAATATTAAATTAATACAGTCGTTTGATTTATTAAAGTTTAATCTTAATTTAGAAACTCATTTTAACGTTTATGATTATTAAAATTCGAATTTAAAGACTTCGAACTTATAAAAATGTGAATTAAAACCTGGTAACAACTTTTAATAAACTTAAAAAAGATCTGCGATGTTTTGGGGATTTTAAAATTCATAAGTTTTTTAGTTATTTGAGTTTGAATTTGTTGAGGAAAGTCTAGAAATTAGGCTTAGAAGCAGATGGCGAAGTGTGAATTTAATGTATATTTATTTAAACCACTCGTTAAAATATATTTCATTTTTAATTTGCATTTCCAAGCCTCGAATAAAGCACAGAAATTGCCAAAATGAGATGGTCTGTTAAGAGTTACAATAGTTATGAGAAATTACGGGTATGAAAACAGAAAATGTTCTGGGAATTTGTACTACAGTTTTTTAAAGCTGCTCAAAAGAACCACTAGTAACAAGACTTTATGTCTTTCCTTTCGAAATGCTTCCAAAAATCAAACATTAATAAAAACTAAAATACCCTGCAAAATTATATAGTACGCACTCTAAAAGTTTCTGCCAGGCCTACTTCAAATGATACTGTATATTACTTTCGCTTAATATCATTTTATGAAGCCCCCTTCTTGCGTTTCATACACTAATATCGACAAACCAATTTCAGATAATCAAATCAAAAAATAATAGGGAAACATTTCAACGCTAGATGGGGCTTGTTCGAAGAGATTATCTGCAAAAGTATATACAGTGTCATTTTTGGTGTGATAAACTAATAACAGAGAACAGATAGTATTGCAGGGTAAAAGATAAAATATTTAAGATAAAAACAGAGCACATTCAACTGTAAATAAATAAATATATATATAAATAAAATGTTTGCTTAATAACAGCTTTTCCAAGCACAGCTAAGGCAACTTGAGTGTTTTAAAATTAGTATCACTAACGCTGTTTAATAATTGTTGCTTAAAATAATTAATATTTAGAATATTTTGCATTCTTGCAATATTATGCCGGCAGATGGCGCTCATATTCACACAGACGTGGTAGTTTGTTTCTCTATGGACAAATATTTTGAATTTAGTAACTTTTTAAAATGATCTCGTTAACTTTTCATTATTTTTTATTTTAAGGATTACTTATAGTAAAATAGATTTGTAGTATAATAACTATTAGTGAGCGTTCTTTAGTGATTTAAAAAATATATATTTGCAGCGCACGAGGCAAATTCATGCAGCCATATTTCTTCACATCTCGCGCATGCGTAACTATCGCTATTTTTGTCACAACGCACAATTTTATGTAAATTTATATGAATGTATTGCAATACTAGTTTCACTTTAAACACGTGTGAATTTTTTTTTTAAATATTAAAAATAATGAAATGAATTTTTTTTACAAGAAGCGTAGATTAAAATTTTTATTTTGCAATTTATTTTAATAATTTTTAATTTTTTTTAAGAGTAAAGTTTTAATTAAAATTTTTAACTGTTAAAAAGTGTATTTCAGATTTATAGTTTGAACGCGCATTGACAAATATTCATTTGGAATTAATTTATATATAAATTAATATTCCTTTTGTTAAATGCCGTATTAATTTATATAATTAATTTTAGCTTAGTTATTAAACGCAAGGACACATTAATATAATATAATATTTATCACTAAAGCATGATAATACTAAAATTCTGCAAATAACCAAAATGCTATCGAATTCGCTTATTTGTTTTTAACAATAAATCGGACTTAACTGGTTCCTTTGCTTTTATTTTACCCAATATTTTATTTCCATTTAATAAACAATTTCATTTCTTAAGTCTGTCTAGAGTGCTTGGAAAAATCTAGTAACCTGTTGCCATCTAGCGACATATTATTGAACTATATCAGTTGTTTAACACACATTGAAGAAACAGTTAATGAGATTCAATGCCAATGTCAATCTGTTTTTATACACAATACTTTCGTGTAAAGGAAGTTAATAAAAATATAAGGAGAAAATTTCCTATTAAAGTGTTTTTCATTGCCATGAGCTCTTTTGTAGTAGGAGGCTGTGAACTTTGTAAAAAAACAAAACAAAAAACTTTGTAAGACATCATCAATAAATATACTTATAGCTTATTGTGTAATGTGTTTTTACAGCAAACACACGTTATTTGTTGACAAAATTACCTTCTTGGGTAATAAGTAGGCAAATCAACCATTTTGAAACAAAGAATATGCGAAGCTAGCCTTCGTTTTATTTATAAATTAATTACTCACTTTTTGACGAATCTTAAAGGACATTTGTCCAACTGAAAATGCTTTGTCGCGAATGGGCTACAACAGCTGACGGCCACATCGCGTACCTTTGTTATCAATGAAGAATAAGAGAGCACGCCTCCTGTGGGCATAGCAGCACCAGCACTGGACTATCGAGGATTGGAAAACAGTTGCTTGGTCTGACGAGTCAAAGTTTCTGGTGCATCATGTTGATGGAAGGCTCAGAATTTGGCGAAAACAACATGAATCCATGGACCTGTCATGTCTGATGACTACTGTGTAAGGTGGTGGGGGCAGTGTTATGGTATGGGGAATGTTTTCTTGGCACTCGTTGAGTCCATTGATATCCATATATTCACGCCTGAATGCCACATCGTACCTAAACATCACTGCTGACCAAGTGCATCCATTCATGTTGAACGGATGCACTTGGTCAGCAACTCACCTGCTGGATATATTATCCTGCTGGATAATGCGCCGGTGCACAAGGACCGAATCGCGATGGAATGGTTTCAGGAACATAATAATGACTTTTCTTTGCTGCAGTGGCCCGCTCAGTTCCCCGGATCTCAATCCTATTGAACATCTTTTTGGGATGAGCTGGAAAGGGCTGTTCGCTGCACCTATACCTCCGTCGAATCTCAAGGAACTGCGTGAGGCACTCGTGTCTGCATGGTACTCCATTCCTGCACAACATTTTCAGCATCTTGTTCAATCCATGCCTAGACGAATTCAGGCTGTTTTGAAGTCTAAAGGAGGCTCAACACGCTTCTAGGTAGGTGTGCCTAATAAAGTGGCAGCACAGTGTATGTACAGTATTGTTTTTTTTTTTTTTTAATGTATTCACCCCAGAGACTTTAATCCTTCAAAATATATATATATATATATATTTTTTCAAACCAGGCTTCCACGGCTGCTGTTAGCTCTTACCATGTTTTTAAATGAATTTCAAGAAGATGCGATTTGAGGTTTTAGAGCAAATAACAGTCACTTGGGGGCCAGATCTAGACTATTCCGAGGGGGTGGTTTAATTATTTCAATACACATTTATGAATATTATGGTTTGATTATTTAAACACACATTTAGCCTGTGCAACCCGGGCTTTGCATTCGGGTGAATCGTCATGGTTGGGTTTGAAACTTTTTCGGGATTGGAGATCCCTTGTGCTTCCACTGCATGCTTTCTAATTCGGATTCAGGCCCAAAAATCTTGGGCCTGAATCCAAAAATCTGGATTAATAGGAATTAATTTTAAATTCTGTTTTGATGACCCCACCCTATGATGTTTGCCTTGAATGGAAAGGTCTGTGTGAACCATCTCGCACAAACTTTGGAAATTCCCTAATGCTCACGTATTATTGTTAAAGTCCTTCCATGGGAATCGTTAAGTATTTTTTCAAGTTCAAGCACTTTAATTCTTCTAGCCTCTCAATTTTTTTATTCAACCATGGCAACCGTTTCAGAATCGATTGCTTCAGATGGCCCACCAGACCTTGGTTCATCTTCAATTGATTCCCGTCCTCTTTTGAACTCTGCTTACCATCTTGCAACAGAAGCGTAACTGAGTGATACTTCACTCAGTTACGCTTCCCAAAACACCCTAGCCATTCCTCATGGATGTCTTCAGCATTTCTGCCCTCTTTGGACAAGATTTTGATTAATGAACGATGCTCGATTTGCTAGATATCCATTTTGCTTCCAACTAGCAACATAAAATGTTAAATTTGATTAACTGCATAAGACATTGACATATAATTTTATTCATGGTCCTTTATAAGAAATTAAACTATCAAAATAAACTATTCTACAGTTTGTTAATACCTTTTATATACTCTGTTCTCAGAACGTTTTGACTCCCCCATCGTATCTACACTTTTGTTAAGATTTTTGTTAAGACTGACAAACCACGAGTAACTACGGAAGCACAAGATATGACCATAACATTGATTTCTAAATGCAATCGACTACTTACTGAACCTGAAATCCGAGCTTAGTTCAACAGGAACAGAAAAACTCCCATGTCAACATCCACTGTAAAACTTCGTCTTAAACAATCAGGACTTCTTGTGAAAAAGACCCATAAGAATTCCTCCCATCATCGACAGGATTCGAACTAAGGTCTTTTCCACCCGGTGTGGGGAGGATTGCTTAGTGCCTGTAGTCAAGCACGGTGGTGGTTCCATCATGATCTGGGATTGCTTCTGTTTCTCTGGAGTGGGTGGCACCGTCAGAATTGAAGGAAATTCAAGAAAAGAAGACAGAGCTTTTATGGGACCATCTAGAGTCTAGATGGTCAAGTCTGATGCCCATCTTCACAAAATTTATGGGAATCCTTGCAGATTGCTTGGATTAATGTTAGACAAGATACTATTTTGAAATTAATCGTCAGAATGCCACGGGTGTTTGCAAGGCGGTTATAAAATCTCGTGAAGGATATTTCGATGAAAATTCAGTGTAACTATTAATCATTTCAATATTTTTTGCTATAAAATTTTTCACTGCTTAATAAAAATATTAAAACACTTTGTAGTCTGTTGTTTTTTATATTAACTCTTACAACGTCATAGCTAATTTCAAAAAAAAAAAAATAAATAACGAAAACTATTGTCATACGTTATGATTCCAAACTTTTAGGCGGGAGTGTACATTAATATCAAATCATACATTAACGATAGCAATGGACTATTTTGTACAATTAAATAAATAGGTAAATTGAACATAAGCAGTTATTTGTGGTGTCAACAAGTCCAACCATCTCTTCGTTGCTGAAGAGACGTTAGACATTCTGGGAAGACTTTTCTTTTCAGAGTGAGGATTTTGGCCATCGACGTCTTCATGTCTGAATCCAATTGAACCTGCGATGATATAAGGATACAAATTTCAAGTTGTCAATTCCCTCCCCCCCTTCCAGAATGTTACATGAAATGCAAACTGCTTAGAGTCCGTTGAAAGGGAAGAGGTGTCAGCAATGGTCATTAAGGTGACTGCAATCCATCTGCTGGATACTCCTTTTCGGATAATTTGCATATTTCAGCAATTACAAGTTTAATTCGAAAATTCCTGCACGCTAGTGTCGTTTAACAATACATTTCCATATCGCATTTCACCGACTTGTATAAATTATTTTGTAAACTGTTGTCCTTTTATTATCATCATCACCTTAACTTTTTTTCCATTAGTGTAAAATTATAAACAACTAATTAAACCACAGCACACAAAACCGAGTGATTAAACGAACTTGTCACATTCCCCAGGTAGCACAAAATGGCCAATTTTCTTTAAGTCATCGACAATTTTTCTTCTAAACAATACCCACTTTGATTAGTTACCACGAAGGTTTACCATTCTTCTCAGATTCTTCTGAATTATATTACAGTGCTTGAATTATTGTAGCTGTTGATTTACATGAAATGGCAGTAGCCATTCTCTTCGTATCCCACGCATTTTGAACTCGTATTTCGTCTGTTAAGCCAGTGTAGATCGCTCCACCCTTAGGACAGTTGCCAATCCATTGCTATTCGTTGTGTTAGTGAAGCGAGCTCAGTTCATTTTCTTCTAAACTTGAAAGTGATGTTCAATGCGTATTTTTCGAGACTCTAGTCTTGTGGTGTGTGATTTCCCAAAGCTGATTTAATGTGTTTTTAATTAATATCAATGTCTAAAAGCCATGGCGAGACTTTGCCACCATC
The DNA here is from genome assembly GCF_048544385.1 of Mastigoproctus giganteus. NCBI lineage: Eukaryota > Metazoa > Arthropoda > Arachnida > Uropygi > Thelyphonidae > Mastigoproctus > Mastigoproctus giganteus. The sequence continues at coordinate 67,625,388 of NC_143581.1, forward strand.
AAGGGGTGAGAGGTAGTCCAGAACAGGTAGGTCCATTTTCTTTTGTATGACGTTTAAACACTTACCAAGTATAAAATGGAATGTAAGATTGTAAAAAGGTTTACACAATCTGATTTTTATGAATTATTATTAAAATTTTATGGAATAAATTTGCTAAGAGAGAGAGAGAGAGACAAAACTTGAATTATAACCAGTTCGTACAATTCATTTACAGCAACTCCTGTTATTTATTAAGTAGTTAGATCGGCTTTAATTAGCTGCTTTTTAAATTAATTCTTTCATTTTCTCGTACCTCCTTTTCCACTTTAATTCAGCCATTAGTATTTTAAAGTCTTTCATAAGGCTTCGCCTTTCAAATAGTTTGGGGGGGGGGGGTTACAATATTTGCGAAATACTTAGAAGGAAAAGAAATTATGATTTGGTTTCCTTCCAGTTTCACTAACAATATTTCTGTTAGGTTACTCCTACATAACGTTTTAAAAATCTCTCTTGAGTTAACGCCAATGAATCTAGTTACATGCGACTTGTGCAGAAGCCTCCACTCCTAATTCTGTTAAGGAGGTGGCTGCGTACCTTTCGTAACATAAGAAAAGAAAGTTTGTGTTATTTTTGTGTGGCATTTCGTACAAAGGAAGTGGCAGACTTTTGTGATTCGAAGTGACTTTCGGGCCTTTGCGAACGTAATTAGCGTTAATTTAATCACGCTGCAGGCGTTTAAGTCACAGTGCTTAAATATACGAAAGAACGTTGAAGTAACAACAAATAAAGCGAACCTCCTCCATCCTGTGTTTATAAACAGCTAAAAGATGTATCTTTCTGTGTAGCTTAAGTTGTTCCCTCAGTCCCTTCAAAAATCCAAAATCCCTGAAAAGTAGTACAGGAAGTGTAGCGGCTCTAGCCGCTCCCTAGATTGAAAATTATCAAGTTTGTTGACGTTATTTAATCTGATATGCGCTGTGTAAAACATCTGCTTTAGAGATAACTTTGTATAATTAGGTTATCGGAATTTATTAACAGCTAGTGAGGAAAAGAAAATAATGTAGCCGAGATTTGAACGTTTGCGCCTGCGCTTTCAAACTTCCTGTGATGCTGGCCAGTTTGCAGAATTTTCTAATTCTAATTAGCTACCGAAGTCCTGGTTTAAGGAGAATTCTTAATCTACCTTTGTACTTCTCCAGAGATGTTCGAGTAATGTGCAGGTAGGAGAGAGAGTCGATAATAATAGATTTCGGGAGGTGAGCAAGCGCCATCTAATGGTTTAGATACGTACTAATTTCGTTTATACTGAAATTCTCTTCAGGCTTATGACGAAGAAACTAGTTAAAGCATGTGGTACGATAAATTTCTGGCGCGTTAGATTTTTTATTTCATTAATTGAATTTTTTTTTTCTTTTTCTGTGATTTATCGAAGAAAAAAGTTAATAAATAAATATATTCTTACTAATTGATTCGTTAATGTTATATAAAAGTAATTGTTTCCACTTCACTAAACATACTTTAGCAATACAGAGTGCAGATACTCCTTGATATGCGTGAAAAGAAGGATTTCCGTTGGTTTAATTTTATTAAAATTTAGGAAGGCTTAAGAAATTGGTCTAAAAGAGCGAAATATACTTTCATTAAAATCTGACCACTGGCTATTGAGTTATTACATGCGGACGGACAGACAGATGGACAAAAAATGTAATAATTTCCGCTTTTTTATTGGTCCGATTTTAGTGAAATTCGGATAGTTTCATAAATCGGTCTAAAAGATCCAAATATTAAATTTTATGAATTCTTTCTACTCGATTCTGGTTATTTATTTATTATTATTTTTTATCGAGGTAAAATGAACTGTAGAATAGAATTTTCATTAGAGCTATGAAAACTATTACGAAGATGATATAGAGTCTTCTTATTTGCAGAGTTTAAAAAAAAATTGGCAGCAGAAAAAGGAGATGGGATGAACGACATAGGCACTTCAAGAGCCGCGTTCAAATTAATTGCGCATAGACATTGATAAGACTTCTTAGCCTAATGAAGAGCAGGCAAAGTGATTACGTACTTCAGCCAGCAAAGAAACTCTTTTCTTAACTTTATTAAACAAGTGTCAAAGAAAGAAACAATTAATTTATTCTTTCTTTTATTACACAAATATTAAAACTTTCATTTATTCTAGTTTACCGAGGTTTAAGTAGGCCACTCTGATTCTGGCACCTGCCGCGAGACCGTCAACTTAATCACCTCTTTTCTGCGCACCCTCAGATTGGCTGGGAGCCCTTTCACCACAGCTAAGTAATTTGAATCAAGACTTGCATGTCCGCACTGCAGGGAACGAAATTAATTTCAAAGCGATTATTTGCACTAATAATAGCAGCTCACCTGGGAACAAGGGGATGGCACACTGACAAGACTTGCGGCCCAACACCGACATTGGCTTTTCTTCTGGACACCTGCCATTCTTAGTTTAAGACAAAAGTTAAGAAAAATCTAAAAGAAAGTTCATTGAAGTTTACCATAAATCATTAATACAAACGTTAATCGTATTTAGCAGTCACGGGGTTGAACCTCGGTCCACTCAATGAGCGCGTGCTACTGCACTCAAGCTCCTGACCACTCGGCTACGTCAGTGCAGTTTTATCTTCTTATACGATATTATCTTTGAAGCGAAACTTCTTTAGGTGCGCTCCAGGAAGTTATCAGATGGGAGTAACTTGCGTTCGTGGATTGACAAAAAACGCAACGAAAATGCGACACACAAATTAAGCCATCAGTAAACTCATTACAGGTGCTGTGAACAGTCAAATATCATAGTAGGCTAAAAGTACAAAATTAAAGAATAATGAACAAACAAACTATTATTTTTGGACGAAGTTAGTGTGCAGGGTGTTCGCGTTGTGTATAGGCAGAGTGGGGGAGGGGAGGCAGAAGGCTGGGGGTAAAGGTAGAAGTATGGGGGCGAAAGAGATGCCCCAGATGGTCAGTGAGGCATGCCCATGCCTCACCAGAAAGGAAAGAAGGGTCGAAGGGACAGTGTCTCCCCCCTTCCCCCCAGGGTTGGGTTTTAAAAGGAATGAAGTCAGGTGCTCGATTCTGATTGGCATCAAGGCTTGGTGGCAGCGAGGCTGCATGGTCGAGGCCGGTGTGTTCCCTTGTCAGGTCCAGGGATGAGATCATTATACGGTTGTAAGCCGTGTCCTTTATTCTTAATTAAGAAGTTTGTTGCAGTCAGAAGTAGTTTGTCACATTCTGTGATTGGGTTTCGACCTCTAAGGCCACCTGGGCTTGGTACCGGTCTCTGCCCTTAGTTTTTCTTGTCATTTTATTGCTTTGTTCTTCCTCTACGGTCCTGATATACAGGTTATCCTGTTTCTGCGTCTGTTACTCCGTTTAAGTTCCGATTGCGTTGTTGTTCATTTGTTGCGATAGTGTGGCACAGCGTTTGTTAAAAATAATTCCTGGCCATATTCTGTAAAGGCCATATATGATTCTTTGCCGTCCAAGATGAATTGTTCCTGGTCCTTGGTTGAGTGTCGCAGTCTTGTCACCAGCTGGCAACGAAGATCGTCGTATTGGTGGCAGTCAAACGTTAGGTGCAGTTTGGATTGTCCGCTATTCCCAGTGAAGTTAGTTTGGCGTTTAGAGCGCCATTCCCTGTGAGCAGGAAGGTCGCAAACAGACCAGGTGCGTATCAGGTTGGTAATTTTGGTTGAAATCTGTCCACGTTGGGGAAGAATTTCTTAGTTATCCGGCCTTTAGTAGAGGTGTCCAAGCGTCTATGCCACACCTGCAGCAAGTGGGTCTGGAGCCTTCTCTTTTCTGCCTTACGGTTGTTCCCTTGGCACAGATCTACACTTTATTACCCTACCAACCGAAAAGGTAATAAAGTGTAGATCTGTGCTTTATATCCTTACTTTTATAGCTTGTGGATAATATTCCTCCTATTTTCGCTTATTAGAATCGCCGGTAGGTAATAGAATTAAAATTCAATTGGTAAACGTGATCACAATGACCGGCCCTTACTACATATCGTGTAGGGAAGGATATTTTGTTATAGCTTGTCCATCGTAAAGTGATTTGTTCGTACAGTGAACCAATCTATCGAAAACCTACAAAAGATCGATTATCTTTTAATCAATTTCTAAATGCCTACAAATATTCAATGACTGAATCTACTTTGGGCTCAGAAACACAAATATTAACCAGCAGATTCTTAAACATGGGTTACCCCCTCGCCACAATAAACCGAATTAGGGTACAAGCTAGTTTGGATACAAAATACCCACCAACAATAGTAATATCAAAAAATATTTTATTTCTGTCCCATATGTTGAATAGTGGCACAAACAACTTAACAGATTCTTTAAAGATACCGAATTTAAAATTGTGGCTAGGCCAATACGGAAATTACACTCTATACTGAACAATCGCTCAGTCCTTTCCTCGTTCGCAACACAAATTAATGACCTGGTATACAACATTTCTTGCGGTGATTGCGGCTCATCTTATCAAGGTTCTAGGCGGTTTCCTCTGAATTTTCGTGTTAATCAACACGCGGCCTCATTTCGTGCTTCTCGTTCAGCAGCGTCAGAATTAGCCTTTCATGCCGTTAATGAAAAACATACATTTTTATTTAATGAGGCCAAAATACTTAGTGTCCAACGTAATTATACGAGACTATTAATTGGAGAAACCGTAGAAATCAAATTACACGAAAATTCTGTTAATGTTCGTCGGCCGTATCTCCGATTCGGGGGCTTTTACGCCATGCGCGAACACAAATCCCTATTTAAGTTTCATACTCATCCCTATTCGGTAATTTTCATTCCTGTGATCAGGACATACTGTCGAAAAGCGTTGCCAGCTTCAAGAAGGAAAATCGTTTTGCAATTTTTTAAATTTTTTCGTTCATTGCGTTAAATTGATTTTTAATTATTTTAAAATTATTTGTTACTTTAATGTAAGTTTTTCGTTGTAATTTCTGGAGAGTATCATACGGAAGTGTTCTACGTATTATATTGAGGTAAACTTCTCTTATTATTTAAATAAGTTCAAATTAAGAATTTATTGTTCCACAAACTTTTTTCCTGAATTTAAAATCGGTTCTTCCTGCAGTTCCCCTCAAGTTACCCAGTAATAAACCTTATTAATGCACACTTTGTACTTGTTGAATAGCAAAATTAAATCAATTGAATATTTCTAATAAGCATCTTTGTGATTTTTAATTTTATTATGTTGGAACCGATCCAAGAGATGTCATGATTTGGGCACAGGCACTGATGGAAGTGCATAGTGGGGTAGTAGTAGCAGTAGTGGCATGTGATGCAAGAAAGCAAGTGTATGAGCTTATGCAGCATTAGCAAAAAAAAAAAAAAAAATCACACCATTCCCTCCAAATGCCTGTCCAGTTCCTCCTTAAATTTATTCAACCTATCAACTTCCACAACGACAGATGGAAGTTTGTTCCAGCAATTAACCACCCGCTGGCTAAAGGCAAATTTCCGCACATCTATTCTACATCTGTCTTTTCTTAATTTGAATTTATGCCCCCTTAGGTTCGTAATCTGAACAAGTGGAAGGATCCCATCAGAATTCAGCGTGCTCAACCCATTCAAGGCTTTATACACCTCAATCAGATCACCGCGCAGGTGCCTAGTCTCCAGCCACTGCAATTTGCAGAACTTAAGCCTCTCTTGGTAAGAGAATCCCTTCATTCCCCTCACCAATCTTGTTGCCCTTCTCTGTACACGCTCAAGTAAATCTACATCCTTCCTAAAATGAGGCCTCCAGACCTGTACGCAGTACTCAAGGCGTGGCCTGACCATTGCCTTATACAGAGGGATAATCACCTCCTTCTCCCTGCTAGCAAAATTCCTTTATATCATTGACAAAACCCCATGACCTGCCCTGGCAGACTGTCTGCATTGCTCAGAAAACTTCATATCTGCCTGCACAATTACTCCCAGGTCTTTTTCATTTTCTACCACCCTAAATTTAGTACCACCTTAAGTGTAGTACCACACAGTTGGTACGTTTCTCTGGGGTTACTTCTACCCACATGTAGTGCTTTGCATTTGTCAAGGTTAAACTTCAGTTGTCACTTCTTAGCCCATCTGCCCAAATTATCTAGATCCTGTTGCAGTAGCACACTGCCATTACTGTCATTAACAACCCTGCCAACCTTTGTATCATCTGCAAACATCGACATTAAGCCTGATATACCTTCATCAATATCATTGATAAATATACAAAACAATAGTGGACCCAACACCGAACCCTGTGGGACTTCACTAATAACATTAGTCCAAGAAGGGCAGCACCCATTGATTACCACTCTCTGTCTTCTCCCACTTAACCATCCTTTTATCCATTGTAGCAACTTACCCTTAATACCATTCTGCTCCAATTTGTACAATAGTCTTCCATGCGCAACAGTGTCAAAAGCTTTCCTGAAATCCAAACATATGATATCGAAATTATTTTTTGCATCCAGTTCCTTTGTAACCACATCATAATATCCTATCAGATTTGTCAGACAAAACTTTCCCTTAAGAAACCCATGCTGTGTCTGAATTATTGCTGCAGTCTTGTCTAGATGATCCTGCAATGCATCTTTAACCTGCGACTCCATTATTTTACTCGGAACAGAAGCTAAACTAACTGGTCTGTAATTACTCGTGTCACCCTTCGATCCCCCTTTGTGAATTGGGGGTACATTTGCACATCTCCAGTCCGTGGGAACCTCCCCTGAGTCCAAGGATGCTCTCATAATTATGGCTAAGGGTTTGCTTAGTTGCTTTGCCGTCTCCTTTAATATAACTCGATAAATCCCATCCACCCCAGGTGCTTTTCTTATGTTTAACTTCAACAATTTCTCTTCCACTTTGCTCTCTGTTTTTACAAAATCATTAAGCACCCTGTTACAATTTGATAACCTTCTGCCATTTTCAAACCTTAATAATTCCTCACGTGTGAATGTAGATGCAAAATACTCATTCAGTTTGTTTGCTATCTGAGCAGGATCATCAAAAGTCGAACCATCGATATCAAGTGGACCAATCATATTCAGCCCCTTCCTTTTAGAGTTTATATAAGTAAAGAAATCCTTGCTGTTTTTCTTAGCATCTTTTGCCAGGGATTTCTCGTAATCAGCCTTCGCCTGCCTAACCTCCTTTGTGACCTGATTACAGACTAGCTTATATTTGACATAGGCTTCTGAGTCGCTTGATAATTTATATGCATCCCATGCATTTTTCTTCTCTGCCACGAGTCTCATTAGTTCATTTGATAACCATTTAGGCCTAAACCTTGAACAATATTTCTTAATAGGTATGAAACTTTTAGTAGCTTCCACGATTAATTCCTTGAATGCTTCCCACTTAGAATTTACTGTTTGTAACATCGTCAGTTGATCCCACTGTACAGAATTTAAAAACTGTCTGAGACCACTGTACTCACCTTTACGGAAGCAAAAACCCTTCCCTTTACCCCTGATGGTAATTAAATCTTTAAGTAAATCCCACATCAGTACACTGTGATCACTGCCACCTAGTGGTTCCCTTATCTGCAAATTCTTAATACACGAATGATCACTGCTGATAACCAGATCAAGAGTGTTACTTTCTCTGGTTGCCTCTCGAACATGCTGCTGCTGCAGAAAACAACCATCCAATAAATCCACAAAAGTCTGACTAGTGTGTGAGTGACCAATCCACAAGTTCCAGTCAGTATCTGGGAAGTTAAAATCCCCCATTATAAGACATTCGGATTTACTAGCCCACTCTATTTCTCTGTACAATTGTTCATTGTACTCATTCGAGTCATTAGGGTGATCTTGGTTGCTGTGATATCAGGGTTTCTGATGACAGTCAATGACCATGGTTGGTCATTTGTACAGTGGACAATTTTATACGATGAGGTGTAGCCCATAACCACCCCAGAGTGAACATAGGGGTCCTGGAGCAGGATTAGATCTATTTGTTTTTCCTCAGCCTTTATCTTCAGCTGGTCTGCAACGACTCTTGCTCTCTGCGCATTTAATTGTACAATTCTTATCTCTAGTTGGTAATTGGGAGAAGGAATTCTATCCATAATTTATCCGCATTTGGTAGAGACTCTTTACTTTTAGATAGACAGGGCAGTTGGTATCTCGGATGGAATGTTGGTGTGGAGCCTTTGCAGCCTTACAATTTGCACAGCTTGGCGGCTGATCTCTGACAGGACAATCGTGTCCCTTTTGGGCACAGTGGCTACATGTGAGGTATGGCCAAAGCGGAGACACCTGTAACATCAGCGGACAGGAATATATTCTTTGAATCTATGGCTGCCCTATCCAATGAATATTCTGTTTTGAGCTCCCAGAATTTGCCATGCTCTGGTTGATAGTTCGATTACCCAGTTTACGTTTGTAGGTGACTTGGTCTTCTTTTTGTATTTCGGACTAATATCATCCACGCTAGCATCATCTTGCAGGTATATACTTAGATTTTTATTAAAGATCTCGGCTTTGAGCTCCTCTGGTGTTAAGCTCTGGTCCACATCAAAGATCACAACTGAAGGCCCTTTTTTCTTTGGGCCTTCTGCCCTAAGCCCGAAATTTGTCATGGCGGCATTATTCAGGATGATTTGTGCCTCCTCCCTGGTGTCTGCTTCTATTAAGACTCCTGGATGCCTGGTCTTTCTAATACTCTATATTTTTTACAGTTTTTATCTGCTGCTTGAAGTTTTTTGTGAGTGCTTCCTTGACCGCTTCACTGGTATCTAAATGTGCATCTTCCACTGGTTTAACCAAAATAACATATGATTCAGGCTTTCTTACTGCCTTTTGGTTTTGTACTTTTCCTGGTTGGTTGGGCACGTATTGAGCTCCATTCCTCAACGCCTCTGGAAAGGAGCGGGGGCGTTGTTGCATTTGTTTTTCCCCCTCCTGTGTGAGAACTTCGATTTTTGCTTTAAGCCTCTCGTGGTCGACGTGCAATTTTTGGACCACTGTCTCCATTTTACTGAAGATCTCTATCACGTCAGTTCTAATGGCAGCAGTAATTCTACTTGATTGCCTAGCCATGTATTTTTCTAGGGTTCCTCTAATGTCAATAATCTGTTCCACTGGAGTCCCAGTCAACGGGGAAAACCTGGGTAATGCGGGGTTCCTGACTCTTTTTTCCTTCATGCTCAGTTTCCTGACTCTTTTGTTCTTCATGTTCAGATTCGCTGAATGATTCATTGGCAACCTCTTCAGAGACTTCCTTCGTTGTTGGAACGTCTGTAGCAGACCTTCTTCTACCCTTCTCTTTCTTCTTGGCCTTGGTCGTTGTAGGTTTATTCGTACCTTCACCATTTTCCGGGGCCTCGCTCCTTGAGCTGATTGGGTAATACGCCTGTCCTTTAACTATCGGTTCAACTTCAGCGTCGCTCATGTTGTTTTAGTGGGTATCGGGATTAACGAGAGGAACACGGATAAACGATTATCTACTCGTAGTAAGTTGAAGCAGAGCTCGTTGTAATTGCCAAAAAACCACAAGTAAGTGGTCAAATAGGGGCTGAACTAAGTTGACAATTTTTTGCAGGCTGACTTCAATGTTTTAGAAAAATATATTTACATACATTCAAAATAAATGATCTCCATTCAGTTCATCTTTAGTGTATATAGTCTTTGGTTGGATGATGAAGCACAGGACCTAGACTTGAATGAGAAATCTGGTTTCCCACATATGTCATCATGGACAAAGGCAGCTCTTGCTGCCTTTGTCCATGATGACATATGTGGGAAACACCCACAAAGACAGGAACGTATTTATAAATTTCCGGACCCTAGACGACATATGAGGTTCCCGATTGAAGGAAGCTTAAAAGATCAATATTTTTACATACATTTTCAAAAGATAATGTAATTAAAGCAACAGAACCTAACCCGGGAATTCTAACGGGCCCTGTCATATTACGGGCTGTAGGTAATTGGGTGATTTGTCTTAGGCCCTTAATTTGACAGAGCTTGTGCACATCTTCGTGTCTCACATGTAGGTGTACTACAATCTCACATATCGCAGAACTTGACCTCATCAGTTGGGCGTAGATCCAGACCTTCGAAATGGGAACATTACAGCTCATGATGTGTGCTGCAACCTTTATTATTATCGCACCAGGGGTTCCCCCATCTCCGCGTACTATATATTTCCGTGTGATACAGAACGCTGTAGAGGCGAGAGATTTAAAAGTGTATGGATATTGTAGAGTAGTGTTGTATACCGTTGTTCATCTCACCTTTTAGCTATTGGGCCCCTGGTAGGGCTCACTGTTTGCCACACTATGCCCCGGGGAGGCAGGTCAGGTACCCAGAAAAGTTTTATAGTACTCTGGCAGGTCCTGCCACCTAGTTTTTTTCTGAGATTTCAGTGGCTAGGACCTAAAAAAAGAAAAAAAAAAGGAAATACTAGGGTTGTGTTTAGCCGAAAGGAATATAGAGATACGTACTTTTTGTGATTTAAGATTAAAATTTTGTGTTGGGCTCCGGTAAATTTTGACATGGGTTGGACGCTAGTAATGAAGATAGAGAGGGAGGGGAGATTGAAGGCCTGGGGGGGAATGACAGAAGTAGAGGCGGGGGAAAAGACAGGAAACCGTCTCCTCCCCCGCCGAGAGATAGGGAGTTAAAGTGAATCGGGTAAGAGCACCCTATTCAGACCGCCAGGTGGCGTTGGCAGCGGAACTGAAGGTCATAGACCTTGTCCTGAGGTGTCACAGTCCCGGAACATGTGTCATCCGGGAAAATTAGTGGAAGGACTAAATCAAGCTGGTCCTAAATCAAATAGGTTCTGTTGTGGTGGGAAAGTCCTACGCCTTCCGAAGAGGTCTTGGGCAAATATGGAAAATGCAGCATAGGTTTTCCCTGATTCAAGGAGATATTGTTCCCGGAGTCTCGGGATGAATTAAATTTTTGATATCAGAATGCACCGAAGGTCCTCATGTAATGGACACTGGTACATTAGATGCTCCCATGATTCAAGTTGGCCACAGGAACAGAACGGATTGTCGCTGAGGCCCTGGGTGATAAGTTTTTTCCCTAATGGGGCGGTGTCCAGTCAGCAGATAGGTTGTCTGGAGACCTGAGAAGAACCGGGTTGGTGACTTTGGATGTTCTGAATGAATTTTTTGGTTGGAGGTATCTGTTCTTGACCAGAACTAGTCACGATGTCTTTTCATCGGTTAAATTGTACCGGCTTCCACAAAAACATCGCCATGCAAGCTAACATAAATGCTCATTGGTATTTACATCCTTCAGTAGCTGTTTCGTCCTGGTGCGTCATTGTGTGTGTACCCTTGTATGTAATCTGATAGATTGCGAAAAATCTTAAAGTCATTAATAAGTACGATGCACGCTGGAGGCGACGAAGTTAATTTGGCAACTTCCACTCCCTCCACCCTAGGCTACAAAATCACCAGGCGGATGACACAAGCACCAACAACTTACCTTGGGTCCGAGGTTGGTGCTTTATAAGTTCGTTCCTCCACCCTCTGGGCTTTTACGCTGCTTTATTAAATTAAAAAAAAAAAAAAAAAAAACATATTGTCTAATATGGCCGGACATATTAATTACTACTCCACACGATCACCCAATTTATTTAGACACTTTTCATAGCATGAATAGATAGAAAGTCGAAGATAATAAGGACCAGCCTATACGATAGATGACAATCTTCAAATTACAGGTTTTCAGATCATGGGTTTGATGGATGTTATAAAGCCATACATTATGGAGCATTGTGATCTACATCCAAATTTTTGTTAATATTTTCAATGATTTCTGGCCACTCAGAACTTTTCCAAAACCCTGTTTAAGTAGAAATTTTATTTAAGACGTAAACGACTTTTAAAGAAATAATGTTCCTACAAATAATAAATTAAGACAGTTTATCTTATCACGAATAAAAGTAGTATTTCAGACCACATAAATAAATAAACTGTGGCGCTGCTTTCGAAATAAATTATCACTTGGGAAGTTTATTTGAACTCCTTTTCTGCTCACTAGAAGGCAGCACCGTACTGCTATGCTATAATTTTGAATCTTATATTGTTGAAAAAAAAAAAAAAAAAACGTTTTGACGTTATTGTCAAGAAAGTGAAATTATTTTTTAATCATTTAAATTAAAGGTGTTCTTTAATTTATTAATATATTCTTTCATATTTTTTTTATTTTCATAAGACGTGTACAGTTTCATTTCAACTCTTACAAATGTCACGAGGTTAAATATTTTAATTTCTCTTTTTAATAAAAACACACGTCTCTTGTGCGTGTTAAGCTGTTTTGATGCGAGAGCTCCCAACATTTATTGTTTTTTCCTTTTTTTCTTGCGTGCCTGTTTTTATTCTTACGGTTCTGATGTCTTAGAAGAATCGATTGTTTCCAGCTAGTAATTTCTTTCTTTTATTCGTTGTGGTGATTAATTTCTAAGTGTAGTGATGTCTTTTATTCTGCAGTCATGGTTTAGTTACTCTTTCTTTTATTTGTCCCAATCACATTTTTAAAAAGTTTTTTTTTTTCTCCTTTCGCTATTGTGACATAGCGACTGTATTTGCCGATAATTAAGAGAGAAGAAATGACAATTCTGCTAAATTAATCTCACAGTTTTCCTACGATGGAAGAGGAGAGCCTTATGAATGTCTTTTTGGCGATTGCTTTGTAAAATTGTAGTTTAAAAAAAATCCTATCTTTGGTCTGAATCTGGTCCTTCTATTGTCATCTCATTAGAACTTAAAACATCTGCTGCCACTTTTGAATATGGTCATTTTCAAATTCAAATTTGCACCACTTGTAGTCTTTGGCCATACGCAGAATTCAATTCTTCTTCACAAAATGGACAATGATTCCCAGCCGATCTTAAGATAGCCTTGATCAGCAAGGGACAAGCATATAGAAAAATGATGAAGGGTGGGGGGGGGGGACTGCAGACGCTAAGATTTTATTCTTTAGAATAAAAGAACGGGCGCTCTTTCTTAAACTCAAGAGACAATCTTCTTTTAAATTCTATCAATCCAAGCGTAAGTTAGCAAAAGATTTGGACTACATATATTTGATTTGTGGACTGATGTCACCTTTGTAGACCTTACAGATGATGGCAGCTCATGTATCATCCTGTCTATCCCCATTCTGGATGCTGCTCGTATTTTCTCCATAGTAATTACAAAAGAGAACTTAATTAAAGATATTAATGGACTGTCCAATAAATGCACAGTCTTGCCCAATGGCTTTCTAGTGGTCATGATAAAAAATCGGCAGCGTTTTCATTATTGATGCCTTGCTCTACATCTTTAACGAGATTGTAAGATCAGCCACTGTCTCTCATTTGGAGAGTACCTTGTGAAATTTATCCCAAAGGGTACAAGGCCATAAACGGCGAAGGACTTCTGAGCTTTCTCAAGTGGGTGATCGTTACTTAAACTCTTTTAAAAGCCCATACTTGCGCAGCTAATTGACCACTGTTTCTATCATAGATCTCCACATCCGCACTCATTGATCTCTGGGCGGTATACTATTATCAATCTTCTTGGAAAGCTTCTTCTGCGTATAATCAGTCCTTAACAATAAAGCATAACTGAATCTTCCTTGATGTAAAGTCTGTGTTCGATATAATCTCTGAGCTAGCTTTAATAATATTCGAGAATTACTCCAAAATACAGCAACAATATTAAAGCAATTAAAGAAAATATTAATTCACAACGGAATTTTATTATTAATTCACAACCGTGGGTCGCGAAGATGATTCTCAAATTTAATCTGGGTCCTGGCAGATAAAGGTTAAGAACTTCTTGGTAATGAAAAGAAGAGGCACAAACAAGTCAATTCCTTCTCTTTTTCTATCTTCCGCAAAACAACAAAGTATATCACGTATACTTTGTTGTCATTCCAGACTTTGCATCCTTTAATAATATAACGCCTTTTTGGATGAACTATTGAGACACATGGCGGAGAAGAAAAGTGCGTGGGATGCATATAAATTATCAAGTGATACAGAAGCCTATGGCAGATATAAATTAGTCTGTAAACAAGTCACAAAGGAGGTTAGCTAAGCTAAGGCAGATTATGAGAAGTCTCTTGCAAGGAATGCAAAGAAAATCAGCAAAGCCATCTATGCCTATATTAGCAGTAGGTGGAAGGGATTGAATTACATTGAGCCACTTAATGTCAATGGTTTGGCTGTTGATGACCCTGTTTAGGTGGCTAACAAATTGTACAGGTATTTTGCATCTACTTTATTCAGAGATGAGCAATTCTTTAGGGGAAGGAGATGCCAGAAATTTATCGAACTCTAACAGTGAGCTAAATGATTCTGTGAAAAATGGAAGGAAAGCGGAGGAGAAATTGTTGAAACTGAACATAAAAAAGGCAACTGGGAGGATGGAATCTATCCAGTTATATTAAGGGAGGCATCAGTTTCAAGTCCCAAATAGAAAAAAATATTTGAGACATTCTTCGTCCTTCGGGGCGAAAATTTTTCAAAGACTCTTCCCCTCATTTCACTTCTGGGGGAAGAGTCGGGGAGGTTTCATCATTTTTTTATTTATTTTTTTTTTAAAGAGGAGGCATTACCAAACTTATCAAAATATGCTTCTTATTTATCGCGATTATGAACGAAGATACTTTTGAGTCCTCCATGAATCACTGGTAGAACTTCTCTAGTGGAAAGCTGAGTTCATTGACAGACAGTTTAAAGTTGATCGTTTGAAAGGCGAAAAGACTTTGCTCGATAATTAAAGGTCCGGTGTTATACGCATTAAATGATAAAAATCTGTAAGCAAACAAATCCTACTATAAATAAACAAATAATACTTAAGACAAGAGAAACGTTCCACGCATCAGATTATAACACTTATCTTGGTCACTTTGATTTGAAGACATCATATGTTCATGGACAATTGATTGGTTTAATAACTCAGTCATAAGTTAATAATGAAAAGGCACAATATGGCCCAGGAGGCCCTTGTGCCAAAAAAAAAAAAACCCCACAACAACAACAACAACATGATTGGTTTAAGTTCATATATAAAGTCATGAAACTATTTATTACTATCTTATTGTTCTCAAAGTTCAATATTAGATATTTTAAATTATTATTTCTCACTAATTTATGATAAAAATAGTCCGATATTGCTTTATTAAATCTGCTAGATGGAAACAAAGAGAACTGTATTCATTAATTCACCAAAGCTTTTGTTAAACTTTATTCGCATACATATCGCTGCATTGATTATATCGGGTGAACAGTTTATTAGGACTCCCCCCCCCCCTTTCGTACTCAGTTATATCAAGGGTGGGGGAGCATTGTTGCCATTTATCCAGTCCATATCGAGGAAAATTGTGTTATTCCGAAAGCTAATGGAAGTGTGGATTGAATCATCACATTGCCACAAAAAATACAAATTCTTTATTAAATGTGGCGTTATTATATTGACTGCCAAATATAAAAAAAATATCTAAACAACAAATAATAGAAAAATAAACTCTCTTAACTAACTTGGTACTGTATCGAAGTTAAAAAGGAATTTATTATACAGTTTTGAAATAACAGCTTATCGCTATAAAATAGCTCTCTGAGAATCTTGGTATTGTGGCGCCATCTAGTGGCAACTGCACGAAGTGCAGTTTATCCTTTAGATAGCAGACAAATTACAGTATAAATTTAGGGTATCATGTATATCATTAAATAAAGCAAAACAGTATTACAGTCATTAACAATCTGTAGATTGAGTAATCAAAGCAGAAAAAGATGTAAATTTTCATATATAAGTGTATTTACTAATTTAGAATCACTAAGAAGTATAATCTTAAGCAACCAGTGCTATTTAAAATAATTTTGCCAAGTTTGTTATTTAAAATAAAACTTTAAGAGAAATTGATAATATTAATAATTTATATTTATGAAAAGTACTTTACGTAAATAAAAAAAACTTCAGAAGTAAGCCGTTTCAAAGTGAAATATTACTGTGGCGCCATCTATCGTAGAATGCTAAAACTACGACGGGAAACTAAATTATGTGTTGGTCTGTATGGAAAATGAAGAGACGAAACAGTTTCATTAGATTTTATATAAAAAGATAATCATACATTGTATAAAGGTTTAAAGTAGAATTAACCGTGGGAATAAGTACAATATATGTTCTCTTTATAAGTTGAAAATAGGTGATAAAGTAGATTGAACACAGACTGTTGATAGGGGTGCGTAAAACTTGAGGAGGTGGGTGGAAGAAACCGTTTATCCAAACTTCCATGAAAAATTGAAACGCTATAAAATATCTATAAAGCCGCGAGACAAAAGACAGCAGAGGCTTAAGGCTTGCCCTAATTGTTCAGTGATATGTACGTACTCAGAAGGCCTTCTTCAATAATAAATTTGCATGCAAAGGGTTCATTAACAGTGGGCATTTTGCTCAGCAAAATATCTGCATGATAAACGAGAGAAAGAGAGAACTTTTCTGGAAGGAGTTGCATATATGAGATTGAGGCACACCGGACATTGAATATTGTGGATAAAAATGGCACTGAAAGAAGATGGACAGAAAGTATCACTGGTTTGTAAGGGAGGGACACACGTGGGCATTGAACAGACCTCCCTTACACGGTCCGCAGGCAACGCTGCAATCACAGCCTACCGAGGATGTTGGGCTCGTCTTCCCTGGCTCGATATTCAGACGCTGCCTTTTCTCCTTTCCTCTTCCGAGAGCAGACGATAAAAACAGTCCCGGACGTGACGTACAGGAGGAAGGTGATCCAGGCGAGGAAGAAGGAAAAACCGTACGACCACACGGCACCCTTGGGATGGCGAGCTGTCAGGTACTGCTCTTCGTAGATCACGGAGTTGACGAGGACTTCGATTACCACAAGGACGGTGGCGGCTGAAAGAGATAGAAAGAAGAAGAAAAGGTTACAGTGGATCAAATGATGTTGATTAGAACTACCAATGAATGCACGAAGGAAGTTCATTGGTAGTTCGAATCGGGTCGAGACCAAGGAAAAGGAGAAATGGATCCATAATTGAAATAAACTTCATTGAACATAATGGCCATTTTGATATTTGTTTTCTACCAACCTTCTTTGAAATACAAGGTTCTCGCAATATATACCTTTTCTATACAACAGGGAATGGCAATATCATTGCAGACATCAGTAATAACAATGTTTCAATCCTTTGTAAACTAATGGAGTACGCCCCAGAAGTTCATGTGGAAGATACTAAAGATTGGTGCTTTTTTACCCATCATATTAAGATCACAACCTATGGAATATGAAGTTTCATTGTGCTCCAGAATTAATAACACCATTATTCGAAAATGACTCCAAGATTCTGAAATTCTACGTTTATTAAAACAATAATAAGAAACACTATAAGGACACTGTGGAGTTGTGTCAGCCATCGGAACGTTTTGCTCCACTTGGTTGTTAACTGATAGTCTTTCTAGATGGGAGGAGTTTCTTTTCGGCACGCGGTTCTAGACGTGATCTCAGTTCGAGTGATGTCTCACTCGAAGAATTATTTTGATGGTGAAATATAAAACTTCTGAAAAAACTTCTTTGCCTTGATGGCAGCCTCTGTTACATAAGTATTGTTGAGGTTCAGTAAGCTGTCAAAAGAAGCTCTGGTTATAAATGAGGTGTCCTTGCTTCAGTGCTCAGATATGTTTCGGCTTTGACAGCACAAGTTCCGTTATTCTCTGAACAGAAAGCGTGAGTGAGCCTTAGAAACAGAAAATTGGTATAAAATGTACAAATACTAAGAGAAAGCGTTGAAACTCAGTTAAGATGGATACAAACATTGCCATCTCATAAAATGATTAAAACAGAATTATTAGTCTAATTTAACAAAACATGGGAATGTCCCAAATGCAATTTATTTGAAATCCCAAATAAATCGTATCCCCTTGTTTGGGACTCCAAATAAATTGTATGATTTGTAAGATTTTCACGGAGGGCAGCATTCAGAAGCCAATGATTATGAGGTGGAATGCATAGTGTTCCCTATTGTGGAACTTTGAAACCCAAAGTAGAGTTTGGAACAATAATAATTTGACAGTAACCTAGCATCTTTTTTGGTTAGCTGAGAATGGAAATGAACTACTTGGTAGTATCTTGGCATGCCACCTGAAGGTACAGAAAAAACAGACCAATCTCGATAGGTGTGGTATCTTTAATTGATCATAGAATAGGATCACGAAGATGATTATTATGACGAAGTAATGAAAACAATTGAAGGAATGAAATAACGTTGACATTATTTACTCTGACTTCAGTAAAGAATTTAATACGTTTCCCACGAATGGTTGTTATAATACACTGGAGCAAATTGGAGTTAATGGCAAGATCCTGGACCGTGGGATCACGGACTGGATAAAAGATAGGAGATAGAGTGTTCATGAATGGACATTCCTCGGGGTGTAGCAAAGGAGTCCTTAGTACTGGGGCCATTTCTCTTTCCAATGACACTGACGAGAAGTGCAGGAGACGTTTGATGTTGATTTAAAGGTAGGAAGGGTGGTTATTGACCAGAATCAGGCCATTTTGCTTCAAAATGATTTAGATGAGTTGCGCAAGAGGGTCTGAAAAATGGCAACTGAAGTTTGATGCTTCTATATTAAGGATTTTGAATTGAAGAAAAGAAATCTGGACGTTACTTACAAAGTAGGGGGGGGTGTTAAAAGTGGTTCGTGACGAAAAAGACTTATGGGTTATGATACAGTTAGATATTAAATGGTGCAGACTACAGAGCTTGGAGGCTGGACACTTGGAGATGGGGTAGAAGACCTGCTGGTAGAGATATGTAAGGCCCTGAAGGGAATCATTGTAAAGAGGGAAGTATATTTTCGCTGGTAGAAGAGAGTAGAGTCCTGGACACAAATACAAAATGCTAAGGGGGGGGGGAGATAACAGAAGGCTGTTCTGTTAGTTTAAAGCGGAGCGGGATAGTCGCTTTTTGCCAATGAGAAAAGAATGACTGTTTTGGGAATTTTTTTTTTTATTCTTTTTTGTCAGATTCAGAAAAAAAATCCACTTCATTGCGTCATTTAGCTATTTTGATGGAATTTCTTTTTATATCTCATGACAATTAACACTCGAATTAGTGTAGTAGTACTTGAATTTAAATTCAAGTAATATTACAGCAATATTATAAGATTCACCTCAATGAAATACGGTATCTGTTTGGGAAAAGTACCAAGACCAAACAGAACATTATTGGTTATGGTTATAATAATAATTTGATTAATAAAATTATTAGGATATTAAAGCATAATCTAAGATGGCAGGTATCAATGTACACCGAGTGGACAGAAATCATGGGATACCTACCTAGTAACCGGTAGGCCCATCTTTCGCCCGGATAAGGGCAGTCACACGGCGAGGCATTCAGTCCACAAGTTCACGACAGCATTTCATAAGTATTTCCATCCATGCTTAATGCACCGCTGTGCATAATTCTGTCGCATTCCTGGGTGGAGAATCCAAAGCTCGAACGGATCTTTTCACAACGTCCCAAAGATGCTCCACAGGGTTCATCGGACATGAACTAAAATCTGCTGAATGCTCTTCGAACCACGTTCTTGTCACCACGGCTCTGTAACGAGGGGTATTGTCCTGCTGGAAGAGTCCATTGCCCTTTGGGTGCACGATGACCACGAAGGGATGCAGATGGTCTGCAATGATGGACACGTAACCTAGACCGTTCAGAGATACGTCTAGACACACCAGAGGTCCCAACGTTTGCCAGTTGAACATGCCCCAGACCATTACCGACCGCACACCTGCCTGAACAGTTCCTTGTTGACGTGACGGGTGCGTAGCTTAGTGTGGTTTCCGCAAGATACGCACCCTCTCGTCCGCTCGAAATAACTGGAAACGGGACTCATCGGACCAGGAGACCCGTCTCCAATCATCCAAGGTCCAGTGCCGATGTTCTTTCACCCGGTTGAGGCGTAGAATCCTGTGTCGTGGGGTTAGCAATGGGATTCTGGTGGGTTGACGGCGGTTCCCATAACCTATTGTGGCTAATGATCGCCTGATAGTCTTGGTGAAGACGTTTCTGGCACTTCCCTCGTTGAAGTTGGCGGTGATTTGTGCCCTGTCGCTCTCCAGTTGGCTTAAACAATGTGAGACAGGCGTCGACGGCCACGTTCATCCACCACCTTTCTCTGCCCACAGTGCTGTCCACGATGAGATATTATTCAGGAAATGGAATATTCCCGATGTACTCTTGATACTGTCGAACGGGGACAGTGCAATTTTTGTACCACCTCCTCGATAGAGTGACCCGTGCGGCGGGCATCCACTATCATCCCTCTTTCAAAGTCGGTTAACTCAAAACGTTTATCCATACTGACATCGAATTACCATCTACGTGAATGCAGTGTATCTATATAACTGTCAAGCGATGGGTTCGTCCACTAGCGAAAGAAGTGACAGCGTTGCGTTGCCCAGGAACTAGGTGTCCCATGAATTCTGGCCTTTCAATATTCACAGTTAATTACTAGCATAGTTAATAGAGAGAAATTAATTCGAAGGTGGAATGGCTTTGTCAATGTATTTATTTAAAGTTCATTGGGAAGATTTCTTATGTTTCTCACCTGTTAGGAAATGAACTCCTCCAGCAAGGCGCTTAAACATATAACGTGGTTCCTTGAAAGTATAAATGCTAAACCCTAAACCCATGGCCATCAGACAGACGCTGATGATGGAGAAGGCGGTCTCTGTCCTGGTGTAATCTAAAAAGAGATGTTTTTGTTTAAATCTCCAATAATAATGAAGAATTAAAAAGTAGTTTGCTTAAATTTTAGACCCAAAATGGTGAAAATCCTGTAAAGACAGAAAGGATAGGAGAGTGGTGTTTTTTAGGAAGGGTTTTTTTACGGAATTAGCGCGTGAAAACACTATGCGCTTGATATGTGTGTTGCTCTCAGTAATCATTAAAATTAATAAAGTTATGCCAAAGTTCATAAGGTGATTTTAGTATCGTTATACTCCTCAACTGACTCTGAAGAAGAAGACACCAACGTCAAGGCGACCAAGGCACACAGGTATTTATTATTTGCAGTTCCTTTTCATATTGCAGAATCTCATAATCGGAGATGATCAAGCTGTATTAACGCTCTGACAATTGACCAGTACCACTCACCGCTGCTGGCTACAGATCAAGGTCAGACTGCACTGCTATAGGTTAGTACTTGCGATCAGTTGCCCTGGCGATACGCGTCAATTACTAATTCCTGGAAATTCACTCCCTTCCCCGGAAACAGATTAACTGCATTCCTAAAGTCGGTGACAAGCTTTCTGAACTAAATACCATCAATTTAGCCGGTTAAACTTTCAAATTTCCCATCAGACATCCAAATATGACCGAGTTAAATGAAGTCTCCACCATAGCCGAATGTAAATTATGCAAATTAAACACTGATCTATGCATCATGTGTGTTACGTGCTACGCTATGTGACAGTGAGTCGCTCAACAGTGGATCAAGGGCACCTCCCCAACGTAGTGAGATACCCTGCACATCAACTGAAACTGATGTACATGCCTTACTTCATCTGCTCCAACACGCCTTCCAAATAAAAGGAAATTTGCTGAAGTTCCTACAGGCCCTATTTACTTGTCGGTCCATTTATTACCGCACAGATAGTCAGATCCTACAACGCCAACTCCATGCAGGAGTTCCACAGGGTGGAGTTTTATCTGGACTCCTCTTTACCGCCATGATGATCCCGTTCTGCAACGGTAGGGGTGATGCATGCACTTATGCAGACGATATTAAGATCCTAACAACCATCCAACCGTCCATGAACAATAGGGCATTGTGTGAGCAGATTAATTATAAGCTTCTGAACTTATTCGTGTACTTAGACAAATTTCGCTTGGCCCTAAATCCACAGAAGACTGTAATCATGGTGTACTCGCTGAAAAAATCGCCTACGCTCGTACACCCGAAACGTAATGGCAAACCTATCCCAGTTGTTGAGACGCATAGAGATCTCGGAGTAACATTTGATACGAAACTTACGTTCAAGTCTCATATTGACCTGATTGTAAAGAAAATGAACTACTTACGTTGGGCAACAAAACAGCACCTCTTGCACATCAAACAGACTACAACAACCGCACGATATTTAAGAACCACAGTCTATTCGGCCATTTTGTATGGCGCAGAATTGTGGGCGTCAGGAGGAGTCATATATGATGTTGCTACCTCAGCCACAAAGTGCTGCTAAACGGTAACAACTTTGATGCACAGGAAAAACTGCCTGCAGATAAGTGATGATTATGTGATGCTCATAAACATTCAGCTGAATATGCTTATTAATGAGATTAGGCAAATTAAAGCCCAAAACTCAAGCCTATTTGAAGAAATACAACTCCAGGCACAAATAGTTGCAAATAAATTCACTGTAGTGAACCAGCCTTCTACTATAGAACCAAACACCAAAAGAATACAAGGTACCAGCATATTGTGATGGTCAACAAAGTATGAAACAATCCACTAATCAGTTCAACAGAAAAAGATGCAGATTTCAGTGAAGATAACTCTCCCAAACCTGCATCTAACATCACTGGAAATAGCCACTTAAAGACCTCTCAGGTGTCCCCCTCTACAGTATCGACCCTAAATAATACCAAACCTAAAATGTTACAGCAGACAATCCAAACTGGAAAGAGTCCATCGATAGTCCAGAGATCCTACATTTGCAGAAATAGTCACCAGCCAAAAATATGATCATAAAATCCAAAAGATCCCACCAGCAATGCGTACAAACTGCATGCACTCCCTGCCCAAGTCTCATCTCGCCGATCAACAGGTTCACTTAAACGAAACCGGGATTATATATTCAACCTATCAAAAAATGGAACGTGGAAGATAAACGGGAAAAACAGGCGGCACACAACCCTCCACTAAGGGGAATCACACATATTCATACAATATCACAGCGGTCCAGACTCGTGGGCAAATCTTTGTTTCTCGACTGGAACCAACTACTAAACCAGGCAGCATTAAGGCCATGTTTGCAGAACTTCACAGAATAAATATTGTTGCGAGACAGAGAAGAACTAGGTACCCAACAAACGCATCTTTTATCCTTACCTGCCACCCAGAGATGATGAGCTTCGTGCTGGATCCATGGCTATGGCCCTCTGGAACTCTCGTCAAACCCTTCGTACACCAGACGCCAAGAACCGCGATAAACCACCAAAATAATGGTGGTTTATCGCGGTTGCAATAGCAATTAAAGCTGCCAAGCCAAAGAAACGCAGAAGAATTCAAACGAATCTACTGAGAACAAACCTACTATAGGAAACAAAATGTCCACATATCAATCAATCCAACTACCAGCCGTTTATGATGTCAATCCTCAAGGCTGCAAACCTGTCTCTAATATCCCTATACACATCGCAACGCACAGTAGACCAATTCCGACCCAAAAAAGAGACTTGCCACTCGTACGAACTCCGATTGCTATGGCTACCACCATTCGAATTGTCTTTCAAAATGCAAGAAGCATCTGTAACAAGCTAGACACTGTCGAACAGCTTCTACTCTCGAAAACCCTAGATATTCTCTGTATCGCTGAAACGTGGCTTGGGAATGGGCAGGACTCCCTTGCCTGTGCAGCTCAGGCTAGTTATCAGATTCTCTGCTCCCCTCTTTTCATTGGTACATTCTGTGGTAACCCTTGCATTTGAAGCTGCCATGATGTCCCTCAAGCTCAACACCTACCTGATAGACATAGCAACAATATATATTCTACCAGGCCCAAACAATGATATCATTGAAGAAGTAATCCATTGGCTAGTGAATCACCTCCACCCCTCTGCTAAGCACATTGTTTGTGGAGATTTCAATCTTCTACCTACTCTCGCACATCTTAGTAGGACACTCGTTAGCAGTATGGATTCACTGGGTATCAGCCTTCTCAACTGCCACCCCACGAGAAGATCCGATCTCTTAGATTTGGTATTTTCCTCAGCACCATGCGACCTCGAAAACTGCCCTCACAATCTCTTTCAATCCGATCACGAACCCATTGCATTACTCCTGCACTTAGCCGCAACTAACCTCGATATCCAAGACACTAAAAAGAAAAAAGAAATAACATCCCGCAAATTCATTGATCCACCACGATGTCTCGAAGCCGCATTCTCCGTCCCTTGGGAAGCTCTCAATAATTGTGATCTCCAGTTGGCTGTGGACCTCATGACCAGGTGAATCCGAACCATTGCCAGTTACGAAGCGACAAAGCCTGTTTGTATCACTCTCTGTTCAAGAGCTTGGTGGACACCTGCACTGAACAAAACCTTCCAAGAAAAACAAAATCTGTATAAGAGATGGAAAAAGTCAGGCGCTGTACAAGATCGGATTGCCTTCTCCAGAGCAAGGGCAGTGTTCGACCGCCAGAAATCATCTGCAATCAAAAACATCTAAAAGCAACCCTACAAAAAGGCAAACCATTTTATGACTCTCGGCACACAAGAATTCCAAAAACACTGGACCTTGAACTGTGGATGGATCACATTGCACGGTTCTCGAACAATGTGGCCCCGACATATCCAGACAACTTACCTGTCAACAACGTCCCAACGGATATGCTCGCCACCGCTTGCATCACCAGGAAGCAGCTTATGACTGCTATAAATGTATTGCCATCCACCGTAACCGCAGGCCCCGACCTTGTGCCACAATTCATGATCAAGTGTCTTAGCACATTTATCATCGGTCCACTACTCTCAATTTTTAACCGTGTCTTAATGCAGCACTACTTTCCCCCTCTCTGGAACAGATATGCTGTGTGGCCACATCCTAAATGCCAATCTGCATCCCTCATTAAACAGCTCAGGCTAATCTCTCGCTCTTCCAGCCTCTTGAAACTTATGGAGAAGGCATTACTTTCAACCATCACCAATCAAATCATGCCTCACAAACCCTCACAAATTCACAATGCCATTTCCGGAAGATTCACAGTCACCCATTTAACATCCATAACCAGCACCATTCTCAGAGCACTAGAAGCTAAAGCAGAACTTGCACGTCGACCTGGAGCCTGTCTTCGACTCAGTCAGCATTCCCTCGCTCTTTCACCTCCTAGAAAATTACTTCCATATAAAAGATGGCATGTTGTGGTTTATCACAACCCTGCTTTCTGACAGAATCATTCTTCTTACAGCGGATCAAGATACAATCTCAAGAAAAATCACTGCGGGAGTTCCCCAAGGCGGAGTCCTCTCCGGAGCATTATTTACTGCAGTCATTATTCCGTTTGTGCAACAGAGAGAAGACATAACCTGCTATGCTGACGATATTAAGCTACACACCTAGATTAACCCCGGCGAACATATTTCAAAAATTAATGAAAAGATCAATTGAAAGTTACACGACTTAGGATCCTATCTCCATCAATTTGGACTACTTATTAATCATGCAAAATCAACCCAAATTGTCTTTTGTTTGAAGCACCGACCCACTGAAGTCCAAGCTTCTCTAGATGGCATTCTCCTTCCAGTGGTAAATACACATACAGACTTGGGAGTAGCTTTCGATTGCAAACTGACCTTCAAGCCCCACATTGACAAGCTCATAACAAAATTCTGTAAAATGTGATGGATTACCAAGCAACAACTACTCCATATTAAGGATTAGATGTGACTCGGCGGTACGTATACGCCTCAGGAACATGGGCATCTGCAGCCCCAAGAATATCAAGTGTGTGTACTCCTCCGAATAGTGGCTTCTTCGTTGGATTACACATAAACATCATCGTCCACCCCAGCAAAGAACAACTGCGATGGTAACCGCACTGAACTTTGCCCGACTGCCAAACCTTATAATGGAAAGACGCCTCACACTAACTGCCAAAATGACAACTGGAATAATCTCGGAGCCAAACATATGGGAACTGTGCAGCTGGAGAATCCCTCAACCCGGACTGAGGTCAGCTCCAACACGTATAGCCAACCATAATAGACTAGCCCTTAGCGACCGCTTTCTCTCCCCAAGCAGATGCTTATCACAGTCCAAGCAGTCGAAGGCGACCTCTACAAATTTGTGAAGGATCGCAAATACCGGAGAGAGATCCTTGATGACCTAAACTCAACCAGGCAAACTACACAGTAATGTCGCAGTATACTAAATTTAAAAAGGATGTCTGTATAATATCTTTATGAATATATTGTGAATAATTTAACTGAAACTTATTATATTGTTGGCCCTGGGGGATGAACCCGAACCTCGATGTGGTCCCCGTCCTCAAGGCCTTTGTCCACCAGCCAATGTGAAGCCCCTTGCATTCCTGCTGCGAAGGGTACATCGTATACATCCTTTTGTACACAATAAAGATTATTTATTTATTGATCTAAAAAAGGATGTGCATAATTACTTAAAGCAGTAAGATACACACCGCTGCGGAGCGAAATGTTAGAAATGGCAGTTTCAATTATTGGCCGGGAAAGATTCCATCTCAGAAAAAGCCTTCATGTGAAAAGATTACGCAGTGTAGTCTGATGGAAAAAAAAGTTGGCAGAACTTAATTAAAACTTCACTAAGAACATCAAATCATGCACGAATCCTACCTTGAAGAAAGCACAATCGGATGAACCTTGTAGAAGAACAACCAGGGCAGCGATGAAAACTTCATAAGGCACCGGGAAGAAAGACATTTAAAGATTCTCCCGGAGATAAGAAAAAAAAAAGTTAATCCTTCAGTACTTTAGATTAGGATATCGGCGACTTCTTTGAGGGAATGCGGGTAGGTATAAAGAGAGCAGTCTTCGCGATGAAGCGATGTAATAAGTTAGCAAAGAATTCCGGCTATAAAAGAATGAGCTGTTTCAAAATAGAAATGCCTTCTAGCAAAAGTTAATGCAAAAAGTTTTCTAAAACCCATGCTGGGTTTTAGAACATCAAAATTAAGATTTGATGTTGGCGAAAATCCAAGATCCCAAATAATTCAAGAAATATTCGTTGACATTTTTAATTTTAACCCTGCTGTTCTCCTAGGGTCTGTATGATCCGAAATGATATTTAAGACCATTCCCCTTGATCGGAATGATCATAAGGAATATCTTTTGTCTGAAGAAGAAAACCACGCAAGTGAAGAAAATGATTACCAAATTCAGAAGAAAACTGCGATGGGTTTGCCAATAGTACAGAGCAAGATATCAATCGAATATGCGTCTTTGATGATAAAACTGATCGATAGAAAGAAGAGCAAAAGAAAAGTTAGCTACGATAAGAGAATTATGGGAAACGTGGCTTGAAGTCCTTCCAAAGTTATACAATACAGATGAAAATTCGACTGTGGATGAACAGCTGGTAGGTTTAAGAGAACAAACAATATATTCCTAGCAAACCAGCTAAGTATGGTCTCAAAATATGGACTCTCTGTGATAGTACATGTTCCTATGCAGATTATATTCTTATGAAAAACAAGAACATTATTCTTATGAGTAAGATGCACCATAGCAACCAGATTAAAAAGGAAAACTAATCTTTGGCCAATGATTAAATTTTTCAACATGCTTGACATAAGTGCTTACAACGCATTTGTTTTGTGGAGAGAAATTAATCCAGAGTGGAAAGATGCTAATACATTTCAAGACAGTATTATTACCTTTGGAAAACTTGGGTTTGTTAGTGTCATACATATACCGGTACTGGGGACGTTGAACTTACTTATATTACATGCCACACATCATAGTAGATCTGGATGTCATGACCGGTTGTATTCTGTCCAATTCCCCTGCCACCTGACAACATCCTAGAAGGTAATTTCCATTCCAGGAGGAGGCTTTGAATCTGGACATCAGTCTTATGACAAATTCTCCTACAACGGAAATTACCTTCCAGGATGTTGTCAGGTGGCAGGGGCATTGGATACAACACAACCGATCGTGACATCTAGATCTATATGATATGTGCATGTAAATGACTCTTCTCTGACTAGCTGGAGGTTCCACATTTTCTTGAGCTTTGCTCTTTATATCCACTTAAATTTCCTTCAGAAATATATGGGTCAAATAGATAACTTAAACAGATTTGCCTGTTTCAAGGTGAAAAGAACTTAATAGACAAGATTATAAGGCAGAGAAATGAGGGATTTTCTCTTTAACCATACTCTGATATCAATTGAAATTAAAGATAAAATCATAGAAGCTTGCATTAAATCTATCCCATTATTTATTTTGATAAATTTGTTAGCTTGCCTTTAATAGCATCTCTATAAACTGTGATGCCGAAAACGGATAATATCACAGCTTCATCTAAGATTGTATTGACTGAGATTTACTGAATAAATGCAGAAGTGTATTAACACGATTATTCAAAAGCGACTCTAGAACTTTAGGAGAATCTTCCTAAAGGAACAATATCACTTATTAAATTCTCTGTCTACTGTTGCCTCTTGTGTTCCTTTGGGATTTAGAAACTCCGCAATAAAACCGTTATTTGAATGAAATTGAAATCGGTTAAAGAAAGGGACAATCCTCTAGTGGAAATGTAACGAAGTTTTCCCCTATTAGAACAGTGAACACTGTTGAGCCATTTTACTGTCCTCTTGTATTTCTTTTTGTGACATTCACAATAAACTATTTCGAGAGCTTTCTCTGCTCTAGAAACACATTTAAAATAGAGAATTCTTAAATGCGCTTCTTAAACGATCTCTCGAGGATTTATATTGCAGCTTAAAGACCATCAACAAGTCGATCGAGCAAAATTAGATTCGCGTTAACATCTTCCACCATCAAACGTGTGTTCAATGAAAACAGTGCACGAGCGAAATATTTTTACAAGTTACTCATTGCTTAAAAAAAAAAAAAACAATTCACGCTTAACTTTATCAAAAAAAAAAGCTTTGGGTTTTGAAACCAAGACAACTCCAGACAGGGACTGCTGTGAAGATTGGATTATCGTGTAATATCTTTTCAATTTTATTCTTGTTTTGCTCGAAATGCATAAATCGTATCTTAAACTGCGAGTTTTTAAATATAATATTCAGAAAAAACAGCAGTAACTTACACACCCAGTATTGTGCTGTCTGTCTCCGGGTCCTCTTTGATCTCCGCTTCTGTAGGAAACATGGTGTGGTATTGGCATGTGGCTAGAAATAGAAAGAAAAGGACTGGAATCCAATATATGATAAAAACGAATGGAGATCTTAAAGAAATAATGCGTGCAATATGAAACTAGATCTTTATTTCGATTCGATTGGTGGGCGCTGTACGTCAGCAAGAATTCCAGTTGTTTCTGCCTTGATGTATTATGCATGTCTGTCAGGGTGTTTTATCCCTCGTCTACCTATTTGTGATACATTCACGAAAATATAATGTGAAAGGCATTATAACTGTATGGGTATCTGCGAATGTGTCAATTCTCTTTTTGTTTTTTGAATAGGTGTTTCGATGGTGAATATTTCGTACAGAGAGAGGTAAAATCTTCATATCCCTTTCCTCTTGCCACTCTGATCGCTTGTTTCACCGATTTACTTATGTAAGGGGGGACAGGAATTTACAATTAGATACTCCAACACTCATGGCAATGTCTTAGAAGTTCCACAAAGATATTTTATTCAAGGGTAATGTAACTTTGCAACTCCAAACCAACGAAATCCTTATGGCCAATTGAAACAGTTGAGGAATAGTGACTGTATCTTTCTCGATAGATCCCAGTTGAAAATATTTGGTTGCGTCCAGAGACGCTAAGATCCAATTACACTGATATTCAAAAGTTAAGTTACATATCGTGTTTTTTTTAAATACTTGCATTGAATAGTTTTTTAAATTCTAACTTGTAAATCAATTGGGCCATAAATCTTGTGCTTTCAGCGGCCACAGGAAGAATGTTTTTAATGCGACTGTATACAGAGGGTTTCAGGATAAAGGGAACTATGAGAAAGACTCTGGAGCCAAGACAAAGATAATGTTTTCTTTACAGATGAGTTGAAATTCACTGATTCTGGCCACGTTCCCATTTGGAGGGAACGTGGAACATGGTCCAACTTCCTTCATATCAATGAAGGGAACGACAATTGAGGAGGTGGCCTTGTTGGTTTGAGGAGACACCTCGATGAGCGGTAACACCAAACTCGGCATGAGGGAGGTGCAGTCTGCTAAAATATGTAGTAACGAGGTCCATGGGTCTTGCGTGAAGAGGTCCCACCGGTCCTGAATTTGGTTAAATGATGCCATTCCACATATGGCTCAGATAAAATGTGTTCCTTTAAAGTGGGGATATTCTTCAGATGAAGTGGACATTATGAGGAGCTTTAAAGAGATAAATTGAGGAATGTTGACCTTCTCTCCACTCCCTTTTTGGAACAAGGCCTTATTACTATAAGGCCTTGTCACCTGCAAACCTCAGAGAGCAGTTGTTATAAGGGGACCCGATTCCTATTAAACGCTTGACTCACACAAAAATGTGATTTCATAATTATTATTAATAAAAATAAAGTAATTATTTTAAAACTTTTGTGGGTCTGACGCTGTTCCATCAGGTACATATTTTACTTCATGGATAAGATTTTATGACTGTAAGTTTGCTTTTAGTCCCGTTACACACTGAGTAGCCACTTTATCAGGTATAGCGACTAGATTTTTTAGCACCTCAGAACAGTGTGGATTCAACGTAACATGGACTCAACGAGCTATCAAAGACGTGATATAGAAATACTGATCCACGTTGCCTGAACTGCTTCCCACATTTGTTGTTAATTAGATGGTGTGGATCTGAACTTCGAAGAGCTCGTTCCACCTAATACCAAAAGTGCTCAATTGGATTGAAGTGTGGCGACTACACAGGCTACAGCTGTGGGCTGAATTCACGCTCGTATTCCTGGAACCAGTTGTGTACAATTCTAGCCTTGTAACATGGCAGATTATTCTGTTCAAAGAACCCATTCGTAAATGGACACACTGCAACCATGAAGGAATGCGCATTGTTGGAAAGAATCTCCAGATAACTGTGGCATCCAAATGTTACTCCGCTAGTATCAAGGGGTCCAATGTGTACGAGGAAAATACCTCCTGCCATTACACAGCCATCACTAATCTGTATTGTTGACACATGGCAGGATGCAGTCATGGACCCAACCGTTTTTGCTGTATTTCTGTTCTCTGATCAGTTAAATAACAGGAACCGGGATTCGTCAGACCAGGCAACGTTTTACCAATCTTCCAAGTGTTGGTACAGGTTTGTTATTTTGACTGACTGTATACAACCTTTCTGTTACCCTGAAGAAGTTTTGTTAGCCTCGCGAGAATCGCTAGTCGCTGGACGTCATTTGGTTATTAGATTAATTTGGAGGCATCCGAGACACAGCCATACGTGAAAGCTACATCAGGGTTACAATATCCAAGCTACTCATACTGGCAGGGCGTACGATGCCACGATCAAAATCACTTAAGTCTTTTCGTCTTGCCCATGCAGCATCCCTAAGTATCTGCCTACCTGCTTTATATCTTATAACAGAACACCTGATGCTGTTATGGAAGGAGCAGTCCTTTCGAAGAGAGACAAATCTCTCTCTGTGCTTTCTACACTGAGTGGCCCCTTTTTTAGGACCTCAGGACAGTGTGGAGGATGAGTACATGAAAATGGATGGTTGCTCTGATAAGTGACTGTCAAGAATACCAAATATAAATTTGTAGTTGACGATATACAATTCTAAAATGGTTAGAAGATTGCAAAAATGGCGTGCTGTAAAATACCATTTATTTTAAATCCGTTCTCAAATCCGCGACATTCACGCAGACTAAAATTTGGATTAGCCATTGCTTATTTTCAGCGCACAGAATAAAGATGTTCTCCTCTGTTTTTCTTAATGTTCTCGGTGTTAAACTTCCTCATAAATTTTTTGTATAAGTCTGTTGAGAGAGGTGAGTGCGGCGTAGAATGAATTACCACGTCCTTAATGTAGTCGTTTTTCTAGCCATACGCTAATAGCCTTGCCGTTGATGTGCTGACAAGGCGGGTAGTTAACGAACATTGTCCTCTTCATCATCAGAGACATCGCCATTATCTTTGAGGCGTGCAAAGTATTGAAGATGCCTAAATGTGACACGCGCGACACGTTTGCTTTTAAGGGTCGAACAGCTTCCTTAAAGAACTGCATAAAAATGAAAATAAAACATTCGGGAAAATTTTATTCTTCCCAAAATAGGTTTGTCATTTAATATCTCTCTCGAGATCATTCAATTTTCTCTTCTTTGAAAAGATGGCCAGTTCGTTTGCTGATTTACATTGCATTGGAAAAATATTGAGAAGAGAAAACTCAATTTAATTAGCCAAAATCATTATGTGGAATCTGTGCTGTATGTACGTATATATACGTTTAGAAGGTCGTTTCAAATTATGCGTTCATTTCTGTACGAATATAACATATGGTATTCAAGTAGCTGATGCCATGTGTTATCTGTATTTTCAAGTACTCGTCGATAGTTTATGGCAGTAAGAAAATTAGCTTGGGAAATCTTCAGAAAACCTCTTATCTTCTGTTATCCGATTTTGGACTTACAAGAGACAAAACTGGATAAATTCTCTGGATTTCTGATCTAAAAGTTGATGAAAATGAATCGTCCAACGATAAATATATCATAAATGGATGAAAATATTATCAAAGACCTCATCTTATAATGTGATGAGGTCACTTAGGATTCAGAAACAGTCATGGCTCTGTTTTATGGAGGCGAACCATACACCTTTCAGCTCAACATGTGGAAGGTTTTAAAGGAATAATGTTCGAGCATTGCTGTGGCCAGCAAGGAGACCGATCTCAACCCAGCGGACATCTTTGGTTTATTTTAAATATGAATCTGTCATCCTTGATTATGTCTGTTGATTATTAAACTTATTATTGGCATTATTCTTGTTGTTATCAAAACTTCAGTTATACTCTTAGAAGTAAAAAAAAAAAAACTAGTTTAACACAGTCTGTCTGGGAGACAAGCGAGTGTTAAAATTAGAATAGACGAGTAGAAACAAGTATGTACACTGAATGGGATGCCAACACTTCTATCAACATTCCCAGATCGAATTACTATTGGTTCTCTATTTGGTAAAGGACACGGAAACGTGTGGAATTATTGTGAAGGTCAGCACTGGGTGCATTATATAATTTCTCTGCATGAGAAGTAGACGTCTTAAAAATAAAGAAATCAGTCTGGTCTTCTTCTCAGGAGTTGCTAGACGACAAAGGATATAACACACACCTTTTAAGTAGATCACCTGGAAAATGTTTGAAATCTTCTGTAAAATTAAAAGGGGGAAATGTAGAAGGATTAGAAATGAGGAAACAGATTTAAATATAGTAAGAGAGAGAGAGAGTGAGAAGAAAATGGAAGCTGGATGAAAAAAGAAGATTCCTTGACATGTCAGAAAGGAATGAAGGCATAACAGTGGAAAGAGGATTACAGACTCTACTAACAGCATAACGAGCAGTCTTGAGAGAGTCGGTGTCTGCGGTTATTTTCATTGAAAACCGATCTTCGTGAAAGCGTTCTCGATTCCCTCTTCAAGTAGGTCTAAATGCGGCCTTGGAAGATGCTGCCAACACAATGCGAAGGATTTACCGAGCACAGCTTTCTCCAGCACAAACGCGTTTCGTATACGTTTTATTTTTGTCAGCTGTTTCACTAATTTTAGGGTTCTCTCCTACCACTCTGACGCCTCACTGAGATCTCCCGGTCCACGCGCGTGTGGCGAATTCCATGGACTGTTTAACTGAAAGCACCCTGTTTGGTGATCGGTGCCTTTTTGATCGGCTCGAAGGAGTTTTTATTCTTTACGATTTAAGACAAGGAAGCATCTTGTTGGATATTGGAATGTTTATAAACGTTCTTTGATTTAATAAGAGACAATCCAGAGGCTTTGCACTGTTTATTTAGTTCTAAAAGCGTTTTTTTTTACATCTCTGTGTTTTAATGCAATTATAACTTTTTAAATTAATGTCTTTTTAAATATAAATGGGCATAATTATAACCACTTCTGAGTAGTATCATCCACTGGTAAGCTTAGACGATTTATGTGGCTGCCTCATTCATCTTCTCCTGGTGAAAACTGAATGACATGACAATGAAAAGCTAAATTAAGGCTTAGGCTTATTTTAACTTTTCGCTGCAGTGGATAAGGTCGTGAACTGTACCCTAGGGGGTTTTTTAAGTGCTTTTATTTACTGATATTTCAATATGGCTTCGTGTGTTTCAGTGTGAGAATCGGTGCTAAATGAATCGCTGAGAATGAAGTTATTTAGCGCTGTTTTAGTTGTAAGCAATGCGCTTTTTTATATTAATTATGATAATAAAAATGTTTTTTGCAAGTGCATTTTAATCTCGAGTTCTTTAATTTTCTATCTATTTTTTATACCCACGTTTTGAATTAAAGTCTGCGAATAAACAAAAAAAAAAAAAAAAAAGCAAAATAAAAGAAAATTCCAATTCCTTGCTCTGTGGACAAAGAAAGGAGTAGATCATAAGATTGACTTGAGCCAATGGCATTAGTTAAGGGTGAGTGGGTAGGCCAGATCTGTTCGGTTCAGGATTTGCACCAAAATAAGTGAGGCCATAAGACGTCACTGCATTTCGTTTGTAATTTACGTGTATTAGTCTGTGTGTCTGTTTTGTGGGATGAAATATTCGATATCCTCGAAGAAACCCATGCAGTCTTTTTCAATATTCTGCCATTTGAGACAAATTAACCATCGTCGTTTAGATGATTTTTTGAGATGCACGACAACGCCACTGCAGATAGAGCTCAAGTAGTGGAGGAATATCTTGAAACTGATGATATCCAATGACTGCCGTGGCCAGCACGATCAGCAGAACGAACGCCCTTTGTGTCGAATTGCACGCCGGCGGCCAACTCTTCTGCCATTTGGTGAGATAAGATGTGTGATGGTGAAAGAATGGGATTTGTTGATACAGAATGTTATAGACATCCTTATATCGAGCATGGTTCACTCCTGTCAGGCCTGTTTAGCCGTTGAATAGGATCATACGCTGTACCGATGTCATGTGACCATATTTTTGAGCAATTTTTATCGACTTCTGTAAAGTGACCTTTTTTGTTAATTATACAACCCCTATAAATGCTTTATTTCTGCGATACATCCCCATAACAAATTTTGTCCCGTTTAATCGCAAGCTGCACGAGTTACACCACGTTTTCTACGTGTTCTGTTAATTTTGTCCAGCAGTGTACACGTAAGTGAACATTTTAGATGAAAAACATTGCATATTAGGAGGAAAATTTTATTATGTATCGATTCTCGTTGATTTAACGTGAATTCTGCCGCGTTAAAAGTTTTTTATTCGCAATTTAGAGAAAACAAAATCGAGAGGATGTTTTTAAAAGTGAAGCGAAACTTTATAATGAACAAACATTTTTTTTTTCTCTGTTGTGTTAGAAAGAGAAAGGTTCCAATTCACGATGCCAAACACGTACACGTGTCCTAGAAATTCTTTTGTCGCGAATGTTTGTGTGTCATCCCTTTCATCACCACATGCCAACCCTTTTTCACGGACATTAGGGCTGTTTGTAAAAGAAACACATTTTATACAATAAACAATAACACGCTCATCTAATGAATACGTGTAGAAATGTGAATAATGAGCCTTTATTTTAACCAGAACAGTGTAGCAGTTGTTATAAAAAATCTTATCACTTTAATTCGCCAGGAATTCCTTCGTAACGTGAATCTAAACATCCCTTGTCCCACTGACAAAGTGATGTCATCCAATTAGTGGGTTGGATTAAGAGTATAAGGTGCCCGAGGGTTTTTAGGAGCATCAGCGCTTAAGGGGACTTTGCACAGTGAACTTTTAACTGTCAGATTAACTAAGGCACATTTTAAGATGGGATGAAAAGCTTTGAACTTTCATATAAAATTTAAAATGATAAATACTTACAAAAACAGCAGTGTCCACTGTATGCTCTCTAATGTTCCTAAAAATAGGAACAAAATTAGAGATGCCGTTCTCCTTGAAGTGTTCTAAGGATAAAAGAAATTGCGAGGTCGTGAATAAGAGTGCAACTGTTCATTTTGTGATACTTCTGCAAAATATTACAACTGCAGGCTCTGTTTAAGGAATAAGGGCGCTAACAAAAATATGTACACATTCTTTTGTAGAAGAGAAAGGAAAAGGAGAAATGCTGTCAGATGTAAGGATTTCGAAACCATTAGTTTGATATCGCATGATGCAAAGGCGATGCTGAGGAAATGATAGGAGAGGAACAGATGGATTCCGGAAACGGAGAGGGATGAGTTGGAAATAATGAGAATTTTGATGGAAAGATATATAGAGATGAACAAGAATGTTTGTTTGCTTTTTGTATTTGAAAAAACATTTGATAGGAACAGTTGATGGAGATACAGAAGGATATTGGAATTGACTGGAAAGACAGAAGGTTGGTAGAGGGAGGGTATTGGGAATAACGGGTTACATTGAGAACGGGTAAGGGATTTGGGGTTAAAAAGAGAGACAGAGAAGGGTGTAAAGGTATGGGGTAAAACGAAACATACTCACTTAATGTTAAGGGGTTTTTCAGAGAAATGTTCAAGTGTAGTGGAACATATTCTTCCATAAAGATAAGTTTTTGCGCATTTGGGTTTTCTCGAAGCTATCCCACATGTTATCTTACACTATCCTGTCACTTTGGCCCTACTTCTATCCCAAGTAAAGGCTGTCGCGTGTGTTAACTAAGCTTCCACATGAAAATGGCTTCGTATCATCAAACAATGGTCTTTTAAGAGGTCTTTTCAGACACATAGGCATGATTTCGGCATTCTCCATCCTTGCATTATAATCCTCTGGATGAAGTTCCTTCACATAGTGTGCTTTCCACGTTTCCCTCTTTAGTTCTGCTTTCATTATTTTCCTTTTTTTACGGAGTGGTAATTGAATCAGTCCAGTTTCACACTACATACTGCAATGAAATCCTGAGAGCTTTGTGAAAAAGATCTTGTACCACTTTAATATTCTAATGCGACAATGAAGTGATTGGTTTAATACTGTGCTTTTCTTTCTTAAGCCACAGATCTCGTTGTCCACACTTTTTTGGCGAAACATTTATTGGTTTTAGTGTTCCACTCCATAGATTTTTGCTTTTTAGTTGATATTTCCCTGCTGAAGGACAGAATGTAAAAACTTGTTAGATATGGTCACTCTTCGGAATGGGGTCAAGATTACAAGTGGAGTCTCTCAAAATTAGGTTCAGATTTTGATATCGACGAGGGAACAGAGATTACGATGTTAATTTTGCAGATTATACGAAGATGGGGTTGGGCGGTTAAGGATTTAAGTCACACTTGAGATCTTAAAACCCAACTGTCATTTCTCCGACCATCTATGAAGCACGTTCAAATAAATTTGAAAGATCTGAATGTATTGCACCCGTCTGACCTTTCTTGGGAGGGGAAGAACTCATGATAATAATTTATATTCGTTTATTAGCAGTAGAGAAACCCTTGAGGCATTAAGGACAAACAAATGGGAGTTCTTTGGAGAGTGCCTTTTTGCCGTGAACGAAAAAGAACACAAACTGAAAATTACAGTTAAGGAGAAAGTTGAAGAACGAAACGTAAACAAAATGAAGAAGGAAAGAGGCGTTGAATTTTTTTTTGATTTACTGCAGCACGAAAGGTTAGGTTGTTGCCTCGTTCATTGCAGAAAAAGGTAGGAGAACATCTGAGGGGATAGGGTGGGTGAGTTTAAGAGAATGATGACGCAGAACTGAGTTATTAGAGCGTGACAGTTTCTAAAAAATGTGTCTTACAAGTGGAGTAGTTCACTTTATTGAGGTAAGGGAAGCGTAGAAGCAGATACGTGCGACAGTAGTCTGTTTAGGCGGTGTATTAATAAAAGAGATGTGCACTGGCAAATATAATGTGACAAGTCTGTTATTTCTGGACACATACAGAAATAAATATTCAGCTTTCTAGTGAGCTCACGTATCGTTCGATTTTAACGCTTATTTTAAGTGTCAAAGAGAACTGTGTATTTCTAATAATGGCTGTTTCTGCATTAACACCAACTATGCATTCAAAAAGTACATTATTTTAGGAAGTGGGCCAGTAAAAACTCACAAATCTAAGCGCAGTAAATTGGCTACTTACAGACCACGTTGTAGCTTGGCTTTGTTCCATTTCTGATTTCGAGTTTGCAGATCTTCCACAGTCCCGAATGACTGCTGAGGAAGAAGACTCCTGTTTTATTGATGTACACGCCTCCGGGTGCCTTCACGTGGAACCAGTAATCCGTTGACACCGCAACCACCCACAGTAGCACAGCTAGCATACATCCTGCGGTCACCACTAACAGCAGACGTTGTTCACAGCGGACAATCGTTGCCGGATCAGCTTGCACCCGACTCCGAAGTCGGGCCATCGCGCCCCCTGGACATTGCTCGTCTCACTAAAGCGGTGCCCTTTTCTATGCGGTCGTCTTGTCGTCACAATGCTCAGTAGCGTTCTGACGACCTCGGGCTTCATCATTTCGCTCCCTCCTCCCGCAGTCAGATGGCAGCACCAGCAAAGGAACTTGCCCCGCGTACTTGGCACCGCCGGTTTAATTGTCACGTGAACCGATGCTAGTAGAAGGAAGATCGCGTCAATCTGGTTAAAAGAGAGCCTGCCCCCCCCTCTCTAGAGATGATGTATTCTAATCGATGCTGGCCCGATGCCAGAGGACTGACATTCGGTGAGGCAAACTCTTTTCACTTGTCCCTGGATGCTAATGGTCGTCGTGGATGGGAGTGCGACTTGGCAGAGAGGGGACGGTGCAGACGCCGATCTGATTACTCCCTTGAAATCCGTCTCCGTGGTTGGAGCCTGCAATAAACACACAGAACACGTGCAGTTAATGGAAACCTCCTAATAGGGTGTCTGATATAATGCAAGAGTTGGCCCGAAGTATTATCAGCGCACAAAGTGAGATTAGAATCGAGATAACGGCAATTAAGTAGCGGGCAGCGTGCAACGACAACTGAGGGGTGGTTCCATTAGGTAGAGGGGGTGTACGTACGTTTCTGGGGAAAGCTTTGAAATTTAAAGTTAGTGGCACTTCTCTTTAGTAGTTTGTGGCTCAGTTCGATTGTGTTCTTTTTATGTAGGGTCTTAAGAGGTGAATATAAGTAGTGAAGTAGCATTTGAACGACAGTTGTTACCAGCTGCCCTCTGATCTTAGATAACGATAGATAAATCAAAGAAAAACAACGTATGTCGTTGTTTTTAACATTTAGATTGTTGCTTGATAATTCCACCCAAGATCGCACTAAAAATGTAAATTTTCATTTAAATGTTCGTCTTATTTTTTTAAATAATGTCAATAAATATTTATTTAACAAATCTGAACGTTTAAATTGGAAAAAAAAGTCGAATAAACGCCATTAATTCGGCTTTGTGTCGAATGATGTTGAAATATTGATCAAAGGACTTTCCATTTATATGAATATTGAGCAATCAGTACTAATAATCGCTTTATTTTTATTGATGGCTTATAAATCTCCACCTTCGGTCTCAAACTCCCACAACTCTAAGAAGGATACTTTCCCTATTGTATCGCGCATTTATTGAAAACAAAAGAATGCTTTGATTTATAGCATCCACAGAATGTCATAAATGAAGATCCATCCATCCATCCGGGGAATTCCATGTTCGTACTTCCTCAAGCATGTGAACTGTCGTCGGCCCTCGGCACCCAAAATGCATCTCCCCGGATACGTGAATGGTACCACATAAACTGTTGATCACGTGCCGCGCGGTCCCAACCATGATCGATCCCGATCATGTGACCAACAAGTGCGTACTACACACAGGAAGGAGAAACGGGCAGTTTTTCAGAAGGCGTCGCCAATATCCGCTCCCATCAACCCGCTGAATAGAGAAAGGAAATTGCTGCCGAAGAAGGGGCCACAATTTCGATAAACTGTCAGCTGCATGTGGACGATTTCCAGCTGTTCCCCAACGTATTAGGCATTCGAGAGGTGGGGTTTTGTTTGTCATGTGACTTTATCTGGTGGCAGAGGCTCGTTATCGGAATGGCAACTGGGGCAAGAAACTTCCTGATCCGTATTTATATGCAAATAAGTTGCTGCCGGTGTAGTGTGCCCTTGCGAGTACACTATCAGACAAAGACCTGGTCTCATTTCTTAACCTTCAGTGGAGAATCTAAATCTAAAAATCTCAAACAGCCATCGCTTTCATTTATAGCCCAGGAGAAAGCCTTAATTTTGTGTTTACTGCTGGAATGCATTGTATATGAATAAATACTTTTCTTATTGGTAAATGAAAGAATCCCAACGTTTTCACACCATCTATCGTGGCTAGCTTATTGGTTATAATCTCAAACCTTCCACCAAGGGGTAAACGACTGGACTTCAATCCCGAAGTCAAGAAATACTTAACTTTAGAATGGGAGGAAGGACCTTCAAGAAACTCTGGTTTTTCATCCTGTAACCGAACGCTGAATAACGCAATCTACAACTGGATGTACTGACGCCTTAATGACCCTAAAATTTCTAAATACTCATCCCATTAAAAAGCTGGAGAGCCTATTCAGTATTATCTTTCAGTTTTTTCAACTTAACTAATTTTAAAGTTGGGCAATATTAGAACAAATCCCTTTATGGTTGGATATCTTGTTAGAATTAACGTATAAAGAATATTTATTGGATGTAGAAATGGCATTAAACAAAGATTTTAATTTGAATATTGTAACAAATCTACCATCCGCACACTTCTATTGTAATCTATTCCCTGTTTGGTCTGCTTGACCTTGAACCATAATAGATAATGGGAAGTTTATCAAAAACATCTCTCAAGGACATTGGCGAGTATTCTTGACACGATACTTAGGAAGAAACGGTAGTAATCTGCTTTACCTGAAGGATCACATTTAGAAAAGGTACCATACTCGCTGATAACGAGTCTAATCAGGACATAATGTGAAACAAAGAATGACTTTGCAGTATATCTAAGGAAAGAACTATTAAGGACGTTTTTGTCACGTCCATGGATCATTCCAGCAGCTGAATGAAATTCGATCTTTATTTATGGCAGACCACTTAATACCGAAAAAATAAGTATTCATTCTAACTGCAGAATAGTTGCTTTTCATGTAGCGGAAAGGAGCGCTTTTTTTAAGAAGATTGAAAGGTTGTTATTCTAGCCACCAGAATTAAAAAGAAACCATCCCTATCCAGACATGGTAGAGCACTTAAAATAATTGTATGGGCTTTGATAAATATCACGAGAGAATATTGTTTTTTTTTTATCCGTTTAAGCTCTCCTTGACTGAACACAATTCATACACACTTATCGAATCAGTAGAGATCGCTGTTAGAAACCACACCACATAAACTCTGTATTTATTAGCCCAACCCAGTTCTCATATTACACAGCTTTGCACTAAGTTTGTTTATTGACGTATACTGCAGTTAGTAATGGACTCTTACTTAGTGCGTATTTCATTTCTGTATTTTACCATCTGCGACTTCTTCTTCACAAACAACCTCAAAGGCTGGAATGGAGCGTTAGTTTGTTTAAATAACCTTTGATGTTGTTAAAAATTTCAACATTCTAAAGAGTTTGTTGACGCAAGTTGTTTTACCTTAAATACTTTCGAAGTAGGTAAACAAAGTTAAGGAAGAGCGGTGATTTATGAAGGCAAAGACAAACTCATCCACTGTGGAAAGTTCTCCATCAATGCACCAGCGGAAACAAACACCAGGCCGCTGTCATACAGAGTGACTTAATGAGATTCATTCAGCGGAAAATGGAGACAGCACGAGCTGAAGACACAAGAGAAACAAGAGTTTTAGAAACTTGATGAAAATGGGGAAAAAGTCATCGTATTAAAGAGACAAAGGGTGAAAGTTGGTCAAGACAGAGAGAGAGAGAGAAGAAAAATTTTCTTCGCATTAGTCTTTCAGCATCTGTTATAAATTAAATCTAGTTGATGACTTTAATCCTAAGTTCACATAGTTTAAAACAGACTTCCGAAAAGTTTTGAAAACGTGGAAATACCCGGAAGTGCCCGGTTTTTATATACGATACCTGTACGCTCTTTGAGAGCAAATGACTGCGATTGCAGCTTTATTTGCTCTTCGTGAAACAAGACGTTCATGGCCTTCTTCATGGAACTGTATGCTGTTACCTCACGGGAATTCCACAGCTGGCAAGGCCATCTTGCGGTCTGATATAAGAAGTGGATGTATCGATGTACGAGCACAAAGAAGTTTGGAGGAGCACTTAGAAAACGAATGTTGTGGTAAAGTACTACGTCAGTTGGTACTTAACGAACCCAATGAGTTCCATTCGAAACAGATGTCACATTTTAGGTTGTTTTGAATAAACGATTAAAACCGGTATCAATTGATCACTTATGTAGTGAGCGAGTTAAATCTGTAAATCTCTTCTAGTTCGTAATGATGGACCGTGAGTCACCTACAATATTATGAAAGCATCTGCTGCTGCGCTGTGTTTTATTTGGTATATTCTGTGATAAGGAGTCTGTATAGTCCAAACAACCAACTTCATTTGAACAAATCTTATGGCAACTTTATGCAGACAGACAACGTATTCAGGACCACTCTCGTTGATGAGTGGATCTTAAACCTCACTATCGTTGCAGATACGACTGTCGGTTCAGCAATTATCCTCTTCAAGGATTGAGTCCGCTTTGTGAGTGTGCTGGGTCTTTTCACGAAACTGATTATCGTTGAATTTTGGAAGGTCACTTGGACACCGAGGTTATATACCACCCAACGATATTTGTCTGATTGGCTCACTTGACACTTTCATGGCTGCTTTTTCTTTGCCTACTTGTTGGAAAAATACAGAACCATGCTGAGGAAATGTCGCGAGCTAGGCCATAATGTCTATGTGTCTGCAATTCTGCCCAGACACGATAGGAGGGATTATATGTTAAGAGCCTTGTGGATTAACTCAAGACTTGAAGGAATCTGCAAGGCTTTAGGGGGTAAATTTCTATCAGCATGGCCCACACTTGTAGGTAGAAGGAATTTGTTTTGTAGAGACGGGATACACTTAAACAAAGGTGGTGCAAACGTTTTTGCCAGTATTATTG
Organism: Mastigoproctus giganteus; assembly: GCF_048544385.1. Classification (NCBI taxonomy): domain Eukaryota; kingdom Metazoa; phylum Arthropoda; class Arachnida; order Uropygi; family Thelyphonidae; genus Mastigoproctus; species Mastigoproctus giganteus. The sequence goes on from NC_143581.1 coordinate 67,668,461, forward strand.
AGGATACCTTAAAGGTTCAGGGAAACTGCTAGTTAGGGGGGATGTGGGTAATACTGACACGCGTTTATCTGATAATATTGGTCAAAGTAACTCTTGCACATACCTCAAGAGTTCTTATCTGTTACCCCAACTGGACGTATTATCTAGATGTTCTGGGGGCAAAGACATTTCACGTGAGCGGGTAGCTAATATCAGGGAAGAGAGCCTAAAAAACTTCAAGGGTTGTGTTAGGCTTGTTAAATATACAAGAACAGTAAATCTTAATTGTTTATACAGTAACGTTAGAAGTGTCGTCAATAAAATGAGCGAATTCGAACTGCTGGTTAAAACAAGTAACGCGGACATAATAGGGCTTACAGAGACGTGGTGCCACCCGGAAATTGGGGATGATGAATTTCAGTACGGCTTGTATAATGTATTTAGGAAGGATAGGTTAGATAGAAGGGGTGGTGGGGTAATGCTTCTTATCAGAAGCAGCCTGAGTGCGACGATAGCTTTCCCGGATTCAGACGTTTCACATGCTAGTATAGAGTCTGTATGGTGTGAGATAGTTGGAAACAAAGGTATAATGCGAGTAGGAGTAATCTACAGACCAGGTGATTGTGAAGATTATGACAAAAGCCTCTACATGCAAATGGAATGGGCAAGTAAGCGTCAATGCCTTATTATGGGTGATTTCAATCTGCCTCTAATTGATTGGAGTAAATGGGAAGGAAACTCGACATGGGGAACAAAATTTTTAAATCAACTAGATGACTGTTATTTGTATCAACATGTCAGGGAAAATACTAGAGAAAAGAGTATCCTAGACCTCATCATCACACATGAATCAGATGACATAACAGGGCTGACAGTAGAGGAACCAGTAGCAGGAAGTGATCACGGAGTTCTACGGTGGATGATGACGAGAGAGGTAGCAGAAGTAAAAGGCAAAGGAATGGGTTTTAATTTCAGAAAAGGAAATTACGATGCCTTAAGGTACTACATGGCCTCTATTAACTGGGTAGATATCGCGCAGAGAATGAATACAATTGAACTGTGGTACGCTTTTAAAACATTAATCACAGATGCCTTGAATGCGTATATACCATTAAAAAAATACTCCACGAGGAGGGTTCCAAGTTGGATGACTAGTGAAGTTGCCGCATTACTTGAGCAGAAAAAGGTGGCATGGAAAGGTTACAGAACAACAAAAAGTACTGAAGCCTATAACAGCTACAAGGTGATGTGTAATAGAGCCACAGAAAAGGTTCGACAGGCAAAGGCAGTTTATGAGAAATCACTAGCAAACAGAGCAAAGAGGGGGGATAAAGAATTCTTCACATATATAAATGCCAAGAAGAGCAGGACAAACCAGATCGGACCTTTATGTAAGGGAAAGGGGATAGTAATAAATACACCAGCTGCCGTTGCAGATGAACTCAACAGTTATTTTGCATCGATATTTACAAATGAAAAGCCTTTTGTGGCAAAGGGAAATTGTGGGAGCGAAGTTAAAAAATATGTAATTAATGATATTGAAATTTCGCAAGATTATTTAATGAAAAAACTTTCGAGCCTACAGACCAGTAAGGCTCCTGGAGTTGATGGAATATACCCTATAATCTTAAGAGAGGCGGCAAGCGAGTGCATTGAACCATTGAGGCTAATTATGCGAGCATCATTAGACTCTGGGGAGATTCCCTTGGATTGGAAAAGTGCAAATGTATCTCCCATACATAAGGGTGGCTCTAAAAGTGAAGTTGGAAATTATCGACCTGTCAGTCTGACTTCAGTAGTAGGGAAAATCATGGAGGCAATGATCAAGGGTGGAATTCAGGATCATTTGGATCGAATTGAAATTCTCAAGGATACTCAGCATGGTTTCGTAAAGGGAAAATCATGTTTAACAAATCTGGTTCGCTATTTCGAAAGGGTCACTCACGAGCTGGATTTAGGGAATAATTTCGACATTGTTTATTTAGATTTCAGCAAAGCTTTTGACTCAGTCCCACATGAGCGGTTGCTTTATAAGCTGGAACAGGTTGGAATCACTGGGAAAATCCTTAGATGGATAGAAGGATGGCTTCAGGGCAGGAGGCAGAGGGTTGTGATAAATGGCTATTCCTCAGATTGGGTTGATGTAAGAAGTGGGGTTCCCCAAGGATCAGTATTAGGACCACTGTTGTTTTTAATTTTCATAAACGACATTGATGAAGGGATAGAGGGCGTGATGTCTAAATTTGCAGATGATGTTAAAATTGGGAGAGTAGTTAATGATCACTGTCAAGCTGAGCTTCTTCAGAGAGACCTAGATAGACTTCAGGAATGGTCAGAAAAATGGCAGCTGTGCTTTAATCCAACAAAGTGTAAGGTATTACACCTGGGAAACAGTAATCCCAAAAAAACTTATTCACTTGGTGGAGTTCAACTAAAGCCAGTACTGGAGGAAAGGGACTTGGGTGTTACGATACGGTCAGACATGAAATTCTCTGAGCATTGTAAACAGGTTGCAAGGAAGGCCCATGGTGTCCTATCAATGATCTATCGAACTTTTGCAAGTAGAGATAGGGACGTGATAATCCCATTATATAAGGCTTATGTTAGACCACACTTGGAATACTGTGTTCAAGTATGGAGACCGCACCTGAAGAAAGACATCGAGCTTCTTGAAAGGGTGCAAAGAAGGGTAACTCGCCTGGTGAGATCGGCAAAAGGGCGTCCTTATGAAGAAAGACTTCGAATATGTGGGTTGCAGAGTTTGGAAACTAGACACCTTAGAGGAGATTTGATTGAGGTGTTTAAGGCTCTGAGAGGCATCAGTAAAATGAATGAGGACAAAATTTTCAAGATTATAAATGATGCTAGAACTAGGGGACATAAATTCAAGTTACGGGGGGAAATGTTTAGATTGGATTGCAGGAAGTTCTATTTTAGCCAGCGAGTTATAAATTACTGGAATAAGTTGCCTTCATGGGTGGTAGAGGCCGACAGTTTGGGGAAATTCAAAGGTCATCTGGATAGTACTTTCGGATAAGGGAAGCACATAGGATGATAGGTTTAATTTCCTTTTTATTTATTTTTTTATTTTATTAATTATTATTATTTAGTTATTTATTTTTATTTTTGTTTTTATCATTGTTTTGTTCGGATTTATTTTTTTTTTTTTTTTTTTTTTTTTGGCTGGTGCAGCATAAGCCATAGGCTTTCTTGCACCATGCGGCCGTTACTAATACTAATACTAATACTAATACTTCACCAGTGTCCAAATACTCTTGAGAGCACGATAGTTCATACCCGTTCCACTCTTGAACTTTTTCACATCTCCTGCATTCGAGTGTGGCCAATTGAGTAGCAGTTCCGGAATGGATAATTCAATAAGACTGTGCTTATTAGAGACACCGCGCTCGCGACGAGGTCCCTTAGGGTCAGCAACAGAAGTGGAAACTGGAGAATACCAAATAACGAGCTGCATTGTCACTTGGAATCAAGAGAATAGCAAAATCGATTCTAGGAACCCGCTGGGTTCGCTTGCTAGAAGAAAATTCGAAAGATTGTGATGAGTAGAAAGATAACCTCATTCAATGATCAATAGCCTGGACCAAAAAAAAAAAAAAAATAGGTTGTTTAGGAGGGTAAAATGGAACCGAAGAAATCTAGCTCCTGACAAAAGATGGCTTTAATGCATCACACATGCTGGAAAACGACTACTAGCTAGCTTTTTTATGAGTTCAACTGTAATAATAACTTCGATTAATATCCACGTAGGAATCGGTCTCATTTTTAGGGGGAGGGGAGCGGATAAAATTCGTCACGCACCTCATAAGGTGAGTAATGACCGTGTGTCGTGATTATATGCCATAAGGAGGTATCCATTCAATTCTTGTCTTGTTTGGTACAATCTAAGCTCGATTTCGTACACGAAGACTTTTAGGTATTTCGTGCACGTGATTTCAATTTGTTGGTGGTAGTTATGGAGACCACTGTTTTGGCAATAGAGCTACACGGCTTAGTAGCAAGCGAGGTCCATCTGTATGGAACACCAGAGAGAAAAAATCTGACTTAAATTTGATATCGATAGATGACTTAAAGCATAATAGAAATCCAGCTGAAGTTGGTAAAATAAAAAATAAAAACAGATCTGTGGTTAACTGAGTATATTTTAGGGATTTTTAAATTATTTCTCTCTTTTTTTTTATAAAGCCGCTTTATTGAAATCTTTGAGACAATCCTGTTTAGCTAAATCTCTTAAAACAATGCTCTTTTAAAAGTACGCATTCAGTACATAACCATGGCGAAGCTGATTATGAAATAGAAATTATAATAGTTTGTCTTCAGAACACTCGCTAAGCGTCGCTTCAGTTGAGCCCGATAAAACAAAAAAGTCGCTGCCAAGAAAAGCAAATTAATCATTCAAAAAGACACGAGCATTAGAGAGAGACAGACTGAAGCTGTGACATTTATGAGCCATTGTTGCATTTAACGCTAGAGGGCACTGTGAAACATCACGTCATTAAATCCAACGTATCTAGTAGGTTATGGATCCCACATAAAGATCAGTTTAACAAAGTTATGTGTCCAGTTACGTCACACTGGGCGTGTCATCATTGAGCTAAAGCACAATGAACCGTGGAAACCAGTACACCCCCATCTAGTCGAAATAGATTTGTAATTCAGCCTTCCATAGATGTAAATTCAGATTAACCGCGTACAATCTGACCCAACGTTCGAAATATCAAAGACTTCATCGATATATCTTTAGTTTAGTTGATCAAGATTCATGTTCAAGTTTCATAGCGTATTTCCAACAGTTCTTTAGATAAATATTTAAATTTCAATGGGAATATCGAATTTTACAATAACTAATGTTTGTGGTTAATTAGATCCACGAACAACAATTACTTATTGTTTGTTGGAATTTTTTTGTGATTTCTAAAGATTGAAACAACCCGTACTTCCTTTTGAATGGTTACAATAAGATGATGGAAAAACAGAAGCGTCTCTTTTCGCAACTGCTACAACAACAGACAAATGTGCGCAGCATTGGGAAGTGCTGACAGTGAAGGCACTTGATGTTGATCGAATAAGAGTACGAATTGTACAGCAACAAAGAGATGGAGAAGCAAGGAGGAACGAAAGAACTGACTCGAACAAAAAGTTTGTTCGCGAGTGGAGGCATTGTATTCACTAATCTGGGAGGAAATCCTTGGAGAGGAAGCCTTTACTACGACAGGTGAAAGAGAAAAAGTTTAATTACGAAGACATTATTTTTAACTTAAGGCTGAAAGAATTGTTTCTAACGAATGCGTTTAATAATGAGGAAAGGTTTATTTGCTACAGAGATTTCAGTGCTGAAGGAGATCAAACAAACGCGGGAAGTTGAAGAAAAGCGTTTCACATTTTCTTTCTTTTAGCATCCTTTGGTATTTTTAGCTCGTTAAATTTAGTACGAGGTGTGCGCCATCCAAAACAAACCTGTAAATAAGACAGGTTTTTCTTGTGGATGAATTTTCAAGGGAGCCCTCTGTCTTTCTTGTTATTCGTCCACACCAATCCAAGAGTTGTCATGGTAACTGCTTTATTTAATCTTAAAATCATCACTTGTTTTCTCACCGAAAAACCCATTTATTTGTTTATCTTCTCAAAACAAAAACGAGAACAAACTAAACACAATATTTAAAATTAATCGATGACGTCACTGCTGATATAAACAAACGCGTGTTTTTAATTACTTTTATAAAAAAAAATTAAAAACAAAATTTAAATAAAAGTTTTAAATTTAAATATAAAGTCGATTAGACTTTATATGTAATAAATTTAACGAATGACATTTAAAAAAGGTGTTTTTTAAGAATTTTAATTTATCAGCAACCAAATTTAAAAATAATATCTAATAAATTTAATTACGTAATCTTTCATTTCATTTGTTAAATTGTTTTATAATAATAATAGCGTTGTTTTGAAGATTTTATTTTATTTTTTTCATATTTCTTTATAGAAATTTTGAGTTTCCAATATGGCGTGATACTTTATGTCGATATTATAGCTTTCATGACTGTGGTGATTTGTTCTCCCTCTGTGTTTTTTTTATAATTGATTATGCTGGATAAATATAAGTTGTCTTTGTATTCTTTAAGTAAAGTGTGAATTATAAAATATATATTTATTTTCTGAATGCGATATTTATTACTTAAAAATTTAGCCAAAACACCTTTCTAAGATGGTCCCTCTGAAATGAAACTATAAATACATCTTAATGAGTAGTACTTTGTGCACTTATGTAGAAAGTGAAATAAGTAATTTGATTGGGTCATTTTATCGAATTCTATAAATCATTAAAGATTAACTTTGCTAATGCTTTTGGTTTAAAAGTTTTTAAAGATTTTGGTTGCAAACTTTGCTTTCTAGAAGTGCTTTTCAGCGAAGGATGCTTGAGCCCAGAGATAAGACATTCTTCTATCTCCTTCGCTAGTCACTTTGAACACATTCTTGAAATATCGGTTTAATCGATCAGAAAGGGGGACGTGGAGAGTGAAGAAAATAAAGAACTTCGTTCTTTATTTTCTTTACTCTCTGTGCAGTGAAACGTGATAAGGATTTTAATATCAATGGATAGCATTTCTCTCTTGATTACGCTTTCTTTCATTTGATAGCTTATTTTAATTGCAATCAATCGGGTGATCATGTTTTTGTTTCTGATGAACATCAAGCAATTCGCTGCGTGGGAACAGGATTTATAGGGTTATCCCATCGCGCTATTTATTTTTTTGGGAACATTTCTATGAATATGCCCACAACAACAGAGTGCTTTGGTGCACTTGCTTGTTTCCAGTGGCACTCAGATTATTGGGATGCAATACTTGAGGAAACAAAACTATACTAAGATACGTGCGATCAACAAATGAGAACTGAAGCAACGTTACCTGACCTTTACTCAAGCATTGATTGTGCTCCTACTCTAACGCTCGGCACAGGTCAGTTTCTCCTTCGCCTAAGTGGCGGCCAAAAAGACATGGACATTGACTCGTTGGATTCCGTCCACGATTTAAACATTCATCGTTACAGTTGGAGTCTATCAACAAAGCACTGCTCTTAACGAGTTGGGTGGATGCAGACTCGTGCATTAGTTTCTTTCGCATAATTCTCAATTCCAGCTCGTGCAAAATAGCAGCTCATGCGGCGTACAAGTTCTACCTCATGAGGGCGCATGCTCTTATGAATGATGTACGAATGCCAAGAGAGAGAGAGAGAGAGAGAGAGAGAGAGAGAGAGAGGGGAGAAAAAAGAAACGGGGCGTGACGTATGTTGGAGCTGCTGCCATAGCAACGAAAGGCCCTCCCAACTAACCTCATCCTCATATATTTTAGTTTGAAAACTGGAGTTGCTTTTTATTGTTGTGGAACAGATTTTTTGCCACATTACTCAGACGTTGCATAAACTGCACGCGCATAATACTGGCATTGCGGGGAACGGAATACCGCTGTTGTATAGAAAGGAGTGATTAGCGATGGATCGTAAGAAGAGAAACATATGCACGGCGGTGGCTTAGCTGAATTCGTTTTAAAAATAAAAATAAGCTTAGAGTTGGAAAATTTGCAAAGTTTTCTAAAGCAGGAAAGCTACTTTTACAGGAGAACACGTTCCTGAAGTCTTTAATACCCGCGATTTTGAGAGACTGCGTATATTTCAAATATCATTGCACATCTTATAGAGACATCGTCTCTAATTCTGGCTTGTGGGAAGAAGTGAGACAGGGATAGTGCACGCCGATCAATGAACCGACGTTTAGACAGGAATGTCGGATGCACCTGTCGGAAACTGTCAATGGATGCAAAATCAACTGGAGGATCTTAATAGGGGACACGGACACAGTATGCAGCGCAAATAAGGCGCCTAGCCAAGATATGTGTCAGCATTCTAATTCGAAAAATGCATAATTTTAAAAAATCTGTGATGGTTAAATTTGATTAATTTCAATCAAAGAGAGCGATTGCTGAGAGACACGTTCTTTGAGGTTTGCGTGGTGTAATAAGTATTCCTGTTATTCCAGATTCACTGGCCGATGTTGATGAATCATTTCTGTTCAAGTGGGCGCGTCAATAAAACGAAGTTAGCAGTTTTCAGAACTGCAAAATTCTCGATAGCTGAATATGCAAAATTTCAAACATTTATTTGCGCGTGATGGATAACTTCTTTTTTAAATTTCAAAGGCCGAGCATTCTTATTGATCTTTTTTCAGCCAACTGGAGATTTATAAGGTCCAATTCAAGTACCGCTATGCTTTTGTTAAGTCAGCATTCTCCCAGCAGTGATTTCTTGAGGGGACAACAGCCATTCCCTTCCAGTCCAACACCTCTTAAATTCGGAACAAAGACAGTGTTTCTGTTTGATATTTGAAGAGAACTCCTGTTTGGTTAAGTTGTCATATTTGAAGAGAACTCTCTTATAACCAATCTGAACGTTATATACATTTTAGAAGATGATATGCAGAAGGCATAATTTCTTATGGGTTTAGGTAATTAACTATATAATATCGGTGTAGATACACCATAGTTTACCCATAAATTTGAACTACACATATAATGTAAAGGCATAGTTTTAATTGTATCTCATATTGTGGGCGCCTTCACCACAATATGAAATACAGTTAAAACTAATCACGCAATTAATCAGAAGTATAAATTGTGGCACAAGGAACCACAAGACAGCAGTCTTTTCCTGTCTAATCCTGTATCCACAGCTGCCCAAACTGGGGTACCAGCTAAAAAAAAAAAAGTAGATGGCAGGTGATATCATTTTAAGAGATATCGATAGACATTGCAGGTGTTGCGTTGGTTCCTTGTTATTGATATGTTGATAGACTTGAGAAGAGTTGCTTTCTTTTGATGAAAACAGCAGAAGAGAATTGTTGTAGAGCTGAGAACGATTGAGAATTTTCAGTCAGTGCCGCGATTCCTTCTGGTGGGAGAGCGCTCTCAATTGTCTTACCAAAGCCAAGTGCTCTCAGCAACTATTCCAATTTATTAGAAGTTACTTCCAAAATAGACTCATCGAAACAGCAGTTTCTCTCAAGGACCATCTCAAGAGATCAGGGATCAGTTCTGGGATCCCTCTTTTGGAACATAATTTTGGACAGCTGGCTCACGCAAAAACCTGACAATATTTCTGCTTTCGCCGATGATTTGGTTTTTCTAATTCCAGGTCGATCGCGTCTTCAACTAGAACAATCAGCCAATGCAACTCTTTCTGAGCTAATCAAGTGGTCAAGTTTAAATAAACTGTGAATATCTGCCACAAAAACAAAACTTATGGTTTTTAAGGGCAAGTTAGATTACAGAAGACCTCCTAATATAAAGATAGACGATAAGCAAATCCGTTTTGTACCTGAATTAAAACATCTTGGCGTAATTTTGGATGGCAGGTTAATCTTCTCCTCTCATATTAATCACCTCGCCTCGAAGATTAAGAAGTTCACTGCAGCAGTTATCGATATTTCCAAATCGGGCTGGGGACTGAATAGGAAGCCTCTCTTACTATATTATACAGCAGTATTCGTACCAATAACAACATATGCTTCGGGAGTCTGGTTTCATAGAGCCGTCAATGTTAAACTCCGTTCCAAGCTCATCTCCATTCAACGGATTATGCTGCTTGCCATGCTCCGGGCCTGCAGGACAGTGTCCTCTGCAGGTCCTTGCTGGAGTCTTACCACTAGACCTGCATGTCATCTTCAAAGGACTATGCTATCGTCTAAAGAACACTCAGATGTATGGGATTCCACAGCAGAAGACCCAAGGGACACCCCCCCCTCCTTATCGCTGATCATCGTCGACGGCGAATACTGTGCTGTCAACAACACGCTGGTTGGCTTCTGGCGGACTGGAAACGAGTGTGCTAGTTGGATGAGTTCAAATACTCGGGGCAACACGCAGACGCCTTCGTGTGTGGTGCAAGCAGCGAGTTTCTCGATCCATTGTGCAGGAAGGTGACGGTGGTTGCTTAAAATTGGGCATGTTTTCCTAGAAAGAACTAGAATCCCTGGTGCGTATGGACCAATGTTTGAATGTTCAGGTCTATTGGCAGCTCTCTGAGGCCAGTTATACAGAGATTCTGTATTCAACACAGAGTTACAAGATGGAGAGAACCACAAGTGGCGCCTTCCACATAAATTCATGCATACAGGGTTGTTAAAATTAAAGTATCCCAATGTAGAGGGCTCTGGGGCGAGTTCTAAGGCTCGTACTGAAGAGAAATTTGGACAACAGTTAGAATAAAGAATGCGCTCGCCATTTATTGAAAAGAAAAATTAGTTACAAAATCTGTCACTATATGGCTCTGTGGCAATAAAAATCACTTGAACAGCGCTACAATTGTTCAGTGTGTCCTCCATTTTGGTCAACAACAGTTTCCATTCGAAGAACAGCATTTTCTACAGCAGAACGTAACATATCAACTGGAATAGCCAGCACATGACGTCTGATGCTGTCCTTCAGATCTACCAAAGTTTGACATCCTTCCTTCACCTGGTTCTTCAAAAAACCCCACAACCAGCAGTCGCATGGGGTGAAGTCCAGTGATCGGGGTGGCCAAGATGTCTGGAAACAACGACTGATGACCCATTTATCTGTAAAGTGTTGCCTTAGCAATCTTTGGACACAACGGTGGATGTGGGGTGCTGCACCATCTTGCATGAATATGGTATCCTGAAGGCACCCACGTTGTTGCAGCTCTGGTATTCAGAAATTTGCCAACATTTCATAATATCGCTGTCCAGTGACGGAACAGGTGCAGAGTCCAGTCGGTGTTACCTGTTCAAAAAAATATGGCCCAATCATGAATGTGGCCGTAAATCCACACCACACTGTCACTTTTGGAAAATGCAACGGGACCTCTTGAATAACTCGAGGGTTTTCTGTTGCCCAAATGGGACAGTTGTGCGTATTCACTTGTCCATTTAAGCAGAAGTGGGCTTCATCACTCCAAAGGATGTTCCATGGCCAAGTGATATCGACTGTCATTCGCGCCAGAAACTGAAGTGCGTATGTGAAACGAATATCTACATCACCATGCTTTAGCTGCTGTAGCATGTGCATCTTGTAATGATAGTACCGCAACACCTGACGCATTACTAGCCTAACAGTGGAATACGGCATGTCCACTTCACAAGAAACAGCTGGCAGACTTGCGCTACCACATGGAGATTGACTCGATAAATTCACAACAGCCATAGCCACATCTTGAACACGAGAGGAGTCCACTCGTTTTCGCCCTCTATCTGGTTGAACACCAAGATGTCCTGTCGCTTCAAATTTCGCACTCATTTTGCGGACAGCACAAACAGTCATAGGTCCACTTGTGCCTTACGCGCTTCTGACGCCGGAATTCTCTTATAGCCTACAGCAGCTGCATAGTTTCTGTTCTGATAGTACAGATTCACTGATGGCGCCTTTTCCTACAACGTTGTTGACATTGCTGCTGTAGTGCAAGCAAACATCTAATGTATGATTTTGAAGGGACTGCTTTGCTTTTATACAGTACAGTAGAGCTGAGTAGTGGCCCTACGGCAATAACTTACGATTATGTAAATAATTTACGTTATTTGCATAATCGTAACTAAGATAGTTACGCGCCATACAGTGAAAATTTTGTAACTAATTTTTCTTTTCAATAAATGACGAGCGCATTCTTTATTGTACCTGTTGTCCAAATTTCTCTTCAGTACGAGCCTTAGAACTCACTCCAGAGCCTTCTACATAGGGATACTTTAATTTTAACAACCCTGTACATAGTGGCATAATGTTTTGTGGAATCGCCACCGGTGGTTTCCACATGTGCGCCACAGTACTTTGTGAAGACGTACAGAATCTCTGTAAAAGCCTGAAAAGTCTAATGCACGGTTTATGTCAGATCGTGTTATGTTCTCTTGTTGTGTTTCTCTGGCTGCTTGGTCCCTGGGCCCCTGCGCTGCCCAACACCACCACCACCACCAATGGGAGTGAGCCAGGATGCCCATCTCTAGCTGCCTCTGCCAAGGTCATCTGAGCTTTCTGACAGAGGCCATTAAATAAAGATTTTCTTGAAGAGAGCATACGGGAAGGAAGAAGAAGAAGAGGTCAGAATGGGGGGAACAGTAGTTGGAGTGAACTAATAGGGAAGGCAGTCCACTCAAAATTAGGAGAAGGTGGGGGATGAAGAAGAAGGGTTGCAAGTCAGAAGAGCAGGTGCTCCTTGTTGAGCGCCATTGGCCTTGCACTTTCTGAGTATCCCGCACTCTGGGAAGTGCCAGCATGAAATGTACTCTTATCGGGTTAGCAGGGCAACTTGCCTTTGAAATCCTACACCCAGAGTGCCTGCATTATCCCACCCCAGTCTGGGTTCGCAGGGGTGGTGCGTTGTTTTGTTTTGTCCTGAGTTCTGCAAGTGTAGCTCGTCTAGACTTGCAGAACTCAGGACGTTCTGCAAGTCTAGACTCAGTTAAGGCTCAGTATGTGGCCTCTTCCTGCAGTAAAATTGACTCCTGATTGCATTGCGGGGGTTTCCTTGTATCTCTCATGAATTGAAGTCTGGCTTTGTCGTAGGTGGGATACTCATACATAAAGTGTTCCCAGGACTCCTCTCCACCACAGTTGCAATATGTGTTATTTTCTATTCCCGTGGCGGTTTGTTTTTGCTGAAACGGTCCATGGCTTGTAATCAGGAAGGTGACTTGCAATCCACAGGAGATCAGGGTGGAGGCGTTGAGAAAGTACGACTTATTGAGGAAATAAACCATTTAGTGATTGCCATTTTTGGCGTTGTATCCCACGTTTCTTGGGGGAGGTTTTGTAGTAGTCTGCAATTCTTCTTCTTTCACGTTTAGGGTCATTTGCATGGTCCTACTGCTGATTAAATAATTGCGTTGGGACTCCCTTCTTTAGGCGTTGGAACCGCTTGACAACTTCCAGATAGAGAGGTAGGTAACTTCTCTATCTGGGGTGCTGACAGTACAGCACGCCCTGGTAATCAATAGAAAACATAAATCTTTGAATGGATTCAAGCTTGCACTTTTTCATTTCCAGGATTGCCTTGTCACATCAGATGGAGGCTCCGTAGCACACAATTGGGACATATACTATCTTATATATTAATGATAGAGCTTTATTCTTTAGGCTCCAATCCCCTCTACTAATCCGCCTTATCATTGCAATATATTTTTGGATTTTAGCTGACAGGTACCTTAAGTAGGGGTGGAAGGATAAGTTGGCATCTAGATACATACCCAGATACTTGATTTCTGTGTAGAGACGGATCGGGGTGTTGTTAATTTTCATCACTGGTGACTTTCGGATTTCGAGCTTCCCTTTTAGAAGGATTGACTGTGTTTTTTTCACAGGAGATTGTTAGTTTGTGCATGGCGGTCCAGGTTTGCAGTTTTCGCAGTGCAAAGTTTGCCTGTACTTCCAATGTGGCTTTTGTACCCGAATAAACAACCAGTACAAGATCATCGGCAAAGGCCAGGGGCTTGACCTCGCCGAGATCCATTCCCAGGAACTCATCCAAAGAAATGGCCCAAGGACCAAGCCCTGTGGACAGCTTCGCCGTATATTCCTGGTGACTGGTATTTGGTGGTTACCTGCACTGCTCTTTTGTTGAGGTAGGACTTTATACTCGTATTAAGATTGCTGGATGTTGGCCTGCCAAAGTATTCGAAAGACGCCGAGCCACCACAGTCGATCGAAGTTCCCAGCAAAGTCCACCGTTATGGCGAGATAGTACTTAGAGTCTGTCTGGGTAGCTAGGGAGATTAATCTGCGGATAACATCTTCTGTATAGCAGCCAGTTTTAAATCCAAATTAATGCTGAGATGGTAATTGTTGTTCTGTGCATACATAAACTGTGATGTTTGGGGTCTAACAGCACCAGGTGTTCCCCCCCCCCATCTTCGCGTTGTATACTCCGTTTGTGTGACACAGTACTCAGTACTCCACAGAGTACTGTGTGACACAGTACTCTGTGGAGGCCAGAGTTGTTGTTGTTGTGGGGGTTTTATGGCGCATAAGCTGCTTTGGCTATAATGCGCCGGAGGCCAGCGATTTTACAAAAGTGTAGGAGTATGTTCTGTAGTGTAATGTTGTGGTGTTTTGTTTCTCTGACCTCTTAGCCGTTGGGCCCCTAGTGGGACCCACCGTTGTCCACACTTTGCAATGAGGAGGCAGTTCAGACACTCAGTAGTTTAGTACTCTGACAGGCCCTGCCACAAAGTTTCCGAAGATTTCATTGGGAAGGGCCTACTGTAAAAAAAAAAGAAAGGGTGAACACTAGAATTTGATTAGGCCGAGATAGTTTAATCAGAGTGAGGTTAAAATTTTGACGCTTGTTTGTAATTTGGCTACGTTAAGTTAGGGGCGTACGCTGTCGGTTTAGTTAGGGTGGGGGAGAGATCGAAGATGGGGGGTAAGATAGAAGTACAGGGACAATAGAGTAGGCATCTCCGAGGAGGTCAGTGGGGACGAGCCCCACTAGGTGAAAGAGGGGAGAAGGGGGAAAGTGAGTCAGGCTAGAACACGCAACCGTCATCTATTCTGACACTGTGGAAAGTCTTGCAGGCTGGAGATCCCTATGAATGTCTTGACATCTATTGGAGTCAATGCTTAGGCAAATAGCAGCGGCTGTTTATTAAATGAACAGATGCAGCAGAAGATATCAGCAGTGCATGTCAGCAAAGATTTGTAACTGATTGGACGGTGGCCCAACCCGGTGTTAGGTAGGTAGGTGGTGATAATTCAGTGATCACTCAGTGTAAGATATAAGATCGATTTTCCTGTTTCAGAGAAAAGTTGGAGTATACACGGAGAAAAGCCCCATTTACATGCTCTGAGACTGATTAAGGCAACGAGCGGAGAAGGGCATGTACAGTAGCTTATGTAGGGAGTCTGATGTGGTACCCTGTGATGTTAGGATTCTGTCTGGTGTCCCTCAAAACCACGAAGAGGTTGGCTGCAATTAAGCGTGAGTCGTGGTGGACCCTGAATATCTCGAATATGATGATAGAATGCTCAAAGTGAGTATGGGGTCATTATCCCGCTTCTGCTGGTGGAGTGCAAGAACAGCAGATGCTAGCAATTCCCTACCCAGGGATTTCAAACACAGGCACCAGCAAAATCTCAAAGGCTGTAGGCCATCAATAAAAAATAATAAAATTCGCCTCAAGAAAGCTGGAGATCTACAAACTTGGCCATCATAAATAAATTAAGAATACTTGAATAGGATACCCGAAGAAAGAAAAAGGATTATGCTGGACTGAGCTGGCCTGCACTGAGGGCCAGGTGAGCCTAACATAATGCCCAATACAAAAGGGAAACATCCTATGAACCCCACAGTGAACAGCACACGCATGTCAGTATCAATGTGTAGACAGGAAAGTAGAAAATGAAGAAATAAGGTTAAACAGGGTACAGTTAGAATATGCGAAACTGGCAATTTAATGTGAACAGTAGTGATCCTAAGACAACGGAGGAGGTCACAGGAGAACTATTTGCAGGCTCAGGAACAGATGCAGCAGAAGATATCAGCAGTGCACATCGTCTAGAAAAGGGCTTGTCAGCAAAAGTTTATAACTGATTAAAGACATCTTTGGAACGTAGGTTCAGCTTTGTGACCAGGAGAAAAGAGATTGCAGCCAGCAGACCGGACATATTCCCATTTTTAAATTTGCCCCCACAGATAGAGTGAAGTGCGAGAAAGGTGGGAAAAAGCAAGATCGCCCTCATGGAACCATGTCCGGTAAGATAAAAAGAGTACAGCGAGTAAGGAAAGCCATTTTTGCATGGAACAGGTTCCAGCAGGGTTTTTTCTCAGCCTTGGTATTATTTTGGAGTTCAGTTGTAATGGCAGAATAACTACTTAAAGTTCGATGGTGGATGTAGAAGCAGAATTCCCTGCAAACAAAATGGAGGTCAAGAGGCATACGTTTATTAACTACCTGCAAATAGGAGTGGAAACGGCTGTAGTTGTTAATACTTTTACGAATTCCATCTGCAACAAGGCGTGACTTTTGAGAATTTAATTGAAAAGACAGATAGCCTAAATAGTGAGAACTGTGAGAAACTGTATTATCCATAGTTGGTCCTTTGACGTTAATCTTTATATCTCAGAAACTCAGGTAAATTAGGATCATGGACCGAATGCTTAAAATATTTTTTTCTTGGAATGGCAGTTAGCACATATTGGAGGATTCAATTTGTTTGGACAGGCGGCGTATATGCCGACTGTGGTCTTGCATGAACAATGACCACTTTTGTTTGTAGGTGGAGGTGGTGCGGCCAAAAAACTAGACAAATTTAGATCTTTTGTTAGTTACTTGGTTAGTCACAACGAAAGATTTGAATTTGTGGGCTGTGAAACCAAGGTAAGCGTTGTATAAGCTGATTAATTTGAGGAGTAACTCTAATAACCCAGCGACACAATTTTTATTTATAGAATTTTTGGTGAACGCAAAGATTAATTATTTAGAGAGTTATTCCAGAGTTATGCCAACAGAATCTTGTAATGTTTTTATAAAATTAGTCCTGCATGAGATTGTCCCTGGAAAGATCCTTACCAAAGTGGTAGATAAGAATAGCAGGATGCGATCTTTTTTTGGGAGGAGGGGTGTGGAGATACCAGATGAGGATGAAGCTTGAAGAGAAATAATCTTTGCAGAATCAATCTCAGATTCCGTTTCAAAAATTACTCCTTGTTGCATGTATGGCGCAATAACCTTAACTTCTTTATGGTTTTGATTGAGAACCTTAGTAACCTCAGACTTGACATCCTGGCCAGTAGTTAGCGTGGAGCTTCCATTGGCTTTCAAAATGATAATGTTTTTGTTGTGAGAAGTAGAAGAACTAACCTTGGGCTAGGAATCAGAGGAGATGAAACGGACTTGGAAGTTTTACTGGGATCAGGAACTACGGTAGAGCCAGTAGTGTTGTTTTTGTGCTTCTGCGTAAGGAAGAGAAGAGGCAACAGGTTAAAAGGCTTTAGAAATATGATTTACAGATATTTCCAGTTGAGCTGAACAAGCCGTTAATTTTCGGTGATTAACTATACATAGTATCACTCACATGCTCCCCCTTCTCATCCATTATTGAAAAATTGCGGTTGGCAAGTGACTGGTTTAAATGGGACTAACATGAATTAGTTTTGAAGAGGAAGGCGTATTACTTTCGCAGGCTGTTTTCTCGATCACGTAATCCCTTAGTGTTTTCTCCACCATCTTATCGTTTAGAATACTGTCCGAAGTGCTGTTGTGGATGTTTGGCATCCCAAATAGAGTATTTAGATATCAATACGTGGTCTTGAGTTCTCAGGAGATGTACAGTATAGATGGAGATTATTGATGGTGATTGAATATTCTTTTAGCGGCATGGTGTGTAGGTACATCAAGAAATGGAAATTGGTGACGTAATGAGCACTTCTTGCATGGAGTTTAATGTGCCTTTAATTTCTTAAAGAATTAAAATTATTCTCAGACCTTTCGTGATACTTCCTGTACTATTTCTTCATTAAATTCCTGTATTGCTGCCCTTATGATACCATCAGCGTCATGTACCATTTGTTATGCGGGGCTGATGGTATCTTAAGGAGGACAGGAATTCACTGAAGAAGTGGTAGAGGAAGTAACATGAAACCTCTGAGAATAATCTGTAATTCTTTAAGAAAGTAAATACCGATTACACTCCACGAAGGTTGCAGTGCTCATTATTTTAGCAATTTCCATTTTTTTGTTGAAGAATTTGATCCGTCTATTTTACTAGAATTATCAGGTTCTATTTTGATCATCACTTTATTTCTGTTGATATGATCCTGCAGGTTCTTATGTACATGGACTTTGCATGCTTGGCATAGGAGTTCCTCTTGGTGAGTGGTAACTTTGATAAATTATTGTCACAGCACGTCCCTAGGATAATTGAGCAGAGATACATTGATCAGTGAGCGAAGCAAGTTTCTGACACTGCATGCCATCTTTCACGCGCTTGCTTTTTTCTTCTATATTGGACTTGGCATATTTAAAAGCGGTAAACAAATTTTACAAATTAATGGAAGTGAACAGTTTAGTTTTCTGATTTGTTACTAATTTCCAGTTCACGCGTTTAGCCTCTAGGGACAACCTTTACAAACTTCGTTGGAATATAGTTATCTTCCGATTTGTCTTTTCACAATAAAGATCTCCAAGAGCTAAGTGGATTAGAGAAAATGGTCAGTTTGAGTTTAATCATAAGATTTTAAATCTTCTTTTAGTGGCATGGTGCTTGGGTATATTAAGAACTAGAAATTGGTGAAATAAAGCTGCCCTTATAGGAGTTCACTGAAAAAGTGGTACAGACCATGAGGCGTCTGAGAATAATCTGTAATTTTGTAAGAAAATAAAGGTAGATTACACTTGTGCTCTTTGTTTCACCAAGATCCAATCTTAAGATTACGTAAATTACGTTAAGATTAACATAATTTTTAAAAATGCTTCGTCATTAATTAAGAATTTAATTCAGCGATATTGGAAGGCAATAGAGAAACTCTCTTTTACCAGAATATTCCCACCATTTAAATTGGTCTCAAAGAAATCCTACAGAATTGCAGGTAAAATCAGAGTGATTGACGAAGACTTGTTATCCTCATTCATTTTTTTATATAATTAAGAGAGGAAAAGGGCAAGAAAAACTTCTGAACAGCTTTCAGTTGTTCGGAAGTTTTTCTTGCGGATTCAAACTGCGCCGCTCCTTTCCTCTTAATGATTAAACACGCTGCGCCAGAACTACCACGGATTGTACCTACTTTCTCTAGAATACTTTGTTATTTCTTAAGAAAGCGTGAAATTTCAGAGTAAGACAAGCGCATCTTTTAGTACACAAATAAAAAGATAGCTGCGCAGATATACTGTAAGATTTTGAGAATATTTCTCGGTGATCTCACCATGTTTTTTAAAAATAATATTGGATAAAGAATGCAGAACCTTCGGCAAGATTCTGATGAAGTTACAGTGGCAGTATTGCTTGGAAGATTTACGCTTAGCAGGAAAAAATCTGCGTCGCATTGGGTGTGAAAATTCAATGTTCACGCATTAATGAAAAATCACTGGAATTCATACAAACTGTAAGTTGTTTAAGCACTGAGTGAGGATGATACTGGCCGATGAATGGAGTTCCATCAATGAGCATTGCTCTCGGAGTAAGAAGATCCTGATTTCAGAACAGCAGTGCTTTTCACTGATGAGATTTGTCTTATTTTGCCAGATCAGATGCGATTAATCTGCAGGGAATAGGTTACTAGTTCAAAAGTACCATAACTGTATTGTCCTGCCTAAGAATCAAGGTGGTAAGACAATGAGCAAGGCAAATATCCAGATGTGTTGCTGCAATATTGATGAATACAATTCGCGCTGAACTGGAATAAACCTTGGTATTGTCAGGTTCTTCTTATGAATGGTGCCTCTGCTGCACATATTTTGTAACGGTTTCCCATGGCTTAAGACTGAGGTACAACCATATCTGAGTGATTACAGTCAGGGTACGGAGCTATTCACGCCACTTGTTGAAATTCGTGTGTTTTACAAAATGCAATGTTCCTTTTCTCTCCATCATGTGACTCCATATGGCTGTAATGGTGTATAAACTGAAAGAATATCTAATTTGGCATTGATGTCTTTTGAGATGTTTGACATGGCCGCTATTGTTACTGGTTTGAGTTCTGCAGCGAGATCTCTTCAGTTTAAAATCTCTTCATAACCTAGAAACTCTGGAGGGCATTGGAGATATTTTTTATCTCCAATGCCCTTCGGAGTTTGCTGATGCCTTGCGGCCACAGGTTTTCAGTTCACCTTTCTCCACTATGAACCTTTCCTGGTGCCTTATGTGAGCACGTTAAGATGCCACTATCACGGCCTTTATCGGATTTCTTATTAATATTTGAGATTTAAAATTTTGTCTTTATTGATCGACCTCCTGGCTCGCTCTTAAACCATCAGGTTCCTTCAAGGAGCTTTGTCCGCTTTTTCTTACTTTTCATTTTGGACTTAGATCGATTAAAATACTAGAAAAACTACCCTTTCACCCATACAGAACTGTCTTCAAAAAATGCGAGAGAGCATTGATCCTTTAACTGGTTTAAACTTTTGAACTTAAATTGATTTTGAGGGATCCAAGCTCAATGAGGAAGTCTCCACGAACAACTGATCAACAAAAAAAGACTTCATTACATCGGGAGCCAAACTTAGAAGATAGTATTTAGATATGGTGTAAATGGGGAGTAATTCCTTGAGGGGTTAGAATATTTTACTCATTGATGCGATGTAAAGTGCAAAATAGCAAACCAGTATCCTCTTTCTACAGTGATGAACAATCGATTGTTCATATTTGTGTTAAAACAATTATCGAACGGGCAGTTGTAAATATCACCGAAATCATGATAAGGAGCTTTTTGAAATCGTTTATTTTGTTGCGTGAGACGTACCGGGACTTGGTGACCGGATTGAAATGGCGAGGACTGCAATTCCTTCAAAGTCCTCAGCTGGCATGGGAAAATAATCACAAAATCCTCTTCGAGAGAAACGAATCACAGGAGGCGAGACGTAGTTACAAAAGCCTATAAATATAAACACTGATGATTCTGCGCTCGATTTAAGTTATTGATGAACGTAGTCAACATTTTCTGCGTTGAAGAAAACAAATTTATTTAAGAGCATGCGCAATTTACAGACACAATAACACAGGACTTTGTCCGGATCTAGGTGATTGTACACGTCTCGCTCTTCCTCCCCACCTTTTCCTCCTAAAAGAGATCTGTACTGTAAGTGAAGAGAAGCTAATGTTTTTCTGATTATCTGTACCCAGATGGAAGCAGAAGTGTAATTCTCAGAGGACCAAAAAAGGATTATTCGTTTGCAGCTAAAGAAAGTTACCCGAACTGAGAAAATTACTCGGGAAATTGAGGTTTTAAAAATTCCTAAGTATTCGCCAGTGTTTACAGTGTGGTACAGCTACAGGGACGTAATTAGATTGGAAAGAATGTTTGGAATGCTGAGACAAATGAAGCAGGAATGCCGATGCACCGGGAAAATTAAATTGTCAAGTAAATTGGCCAAAGAACAAAAGTAATTGTGAGTTTAGAAAATGAACATCGCGTACGAGGTTTATTGAAATCATCCCCGGGTAACTGTAACAATCTTTTAAAGGATATCTGCAGTAGTTTAGCAGCGTTGTTAACAAGATATGTATAAGACTAAAGAAAATCTTACAGATAGAAGCGATTCTAGCGGTGGAAATCTGCAACTTCTTAACAAGGAGATGGAGGACAGTTGACGTACTCTGAAATATGAAGGCAGGAACTGAGAGTGACATGATTAAGACTGATTACATCATTTTCTTCGAAACTGCTGCTCCTCTCATGTCCTGACACACTTTAAGAAGCTTATTCTTATTATTGGAAAGTTGCACGTGCTTAAGAAACCCCCTCTTGACATTTTATAATCACACGGGGAGTTTCAATGGACAGTTTAAGTTCACGTGGGCTTATGAGATCAGTCAAGGACCTCGAAACACAAAAGGGGGTAAATTTGCCCTGCGCGCGGGCGCTAACGGAATTTGCAAAACGGCCGGTTGTTTAAAATTCCCTATTTCAACGTTAGTAATTATTTTTTTCCCCTCTCGAAGCTGTTGCTATGGTAATCCTGTTAAGTATCCGCAGGTGGGAGAAGAAAAGCTTGGAGGCTAAATAAACTTAACTTTTTTTTATCTTTTCGCCGAAGTATGGAAATAAAAGAGAGCAAAAAGAAGTTTTCATCCCGCAAAACAAATACTGTTTTGCTGGATGAAAAATCGCTTTCATTGAAGGAACACAGATGGAGATTGAAGTTCCATAGATTGAGAGAAAGAACCCAAGCATGAATATTAGGGGGGGGGAGGACCAATTCTCGTAAATGGCGATGTGCTATTTCGCAGGGGCTCATTAAAGTCAACGCCCCCTTAATTTGTCTCGACTTGCCATTCTCTTCTGTGGAAGGTCTTGACAGTAGCCCTGCGCTTGCTGCTTCTGCTGTAATTATTTGTAGGCAAATTAAAGATCTTTATGTGGCATACTGCGCTAATTAGTCCCACAGGCTGCCTGAAAGGGGGGGCCCACTCTTGCCACTAATCCTTCGTCGTCGCTGAGTAGTGATTAATGCATTTACGATTAGAGAGCAGAGATGCAGTACTCACTTTTCGCTATGTCCTGGAAAACTGGAGTGATGGTATCATCATTAGACAGATAACCTCGAGCATCTGGAAGGCTGGCTAGCAATCAATTACATCGAGGAAATATGCGAACGCAAACATCAAGAGGCGCCTTTTAATCCTCACATGACTTTTCAAAATTAATGAGTTTGATTTTTGTACACCTTTTTTTCCCCTTATATTACTTCAGGGCTCAGCTCTTGATATTAAGGTAAAATTTCGCGATTGATGAACTTTAACAACGGGTTTGATAGTGATTAATAACTTGTCAGATAAATGTCTAGCTTCTATACAATCTTCGAAAATAAAAAAGTTTTTATACAGCGAGTATTATTTTGGAACGAATTGAATTTTTGATGTTTTCGGTTTTAGACGATAGATGGCGGCAGCGTTGCACACCAAATGGACGTTTTTTGGTATATTTGAGATATTTAAGTTTCGCGCTGATTTAATTACAGAAAATAAATTCACGGGTGGTAAATTAAGGGTCTAGAAGCATAAACATCGATTTGTGCGTTGCGACAATGAATTGGTGGAAGTTTTTAGCTTGAAAACTTGGATTTTTGTTTAAAATATCATTATCTGACCATTTGTTCACTTAATTATTATTATTATTATTAATATCATTTTATTTCCACATCAGTGGGCATCCCTGGAACAGCCTGGTTCGGCTAGAAGGGTGTACATTACGCAAATTTCAGTTGAATGCATTCATTGGAATTGCGAGATATCAAAACAGATTGCAAATACATAAAATAATAACAACAAAAAACAGAGTGGTGGATCCAGGAGAGCCTTTGCAGTGAATTCTTTTCACATAGCGCTTATTGTTGGTGTTTATAGAGTTCTTTCACTTATGTCCTTTCTATAGCGCTTCGAGCTGCAGAAAGAAATTATTTGCCAAACAAATTATTTGCCGGGAACACTGACCTGAGGTATTGCAAATTTTGCAGACAAGATTGTAGACAGTGTTGAACTTCACCGGATTCTTTGTGAGGTCCGAGGGTTTGCAAAAACATCCCAGATATCAGGCGAATCCATTTGGCCGCTTAGAAGTTGTGCCAAGGTGTGTAGATTCCTCTCCATGACTATGGTTTCCCAGGGTTTCATGCCCAGGTTTGTATAGAGCACATTCCTAGAGATGGTGAAAGGGTACCCCATCTCCTTGTTTAGCCATCTCAGGAGCCAATATTCAACCCCCAAGGATCTCTTCAGTTGAGTAGAGGAACAGACTACCGAAGCGTAGAGCGGTACGGGTGTTAAATTTCTTCGGACGTATTCCAAGAGGAACTCCTGAGGCCTAAGACCTACCAACTCCTGCCGGATTGCCCAGTACGCTGCAAGCGTTTTTAGCCTGGCCATCTTGAGGTGTTCTTTGAAAGTAAGCCCGTCATCCCACTTCAACCCCAAGTCCGTGTGAGAGTGAACCTTTTTAATGGCGGTACCATTTATTGTGAGCATAATTTCATTAATAGTCCTCCTTTTTGTGAAAGTCATCTGGGCTGCTTTTTGAGGATTCAGTTTAAGTCCCAGACGTCCTAGATAATCGTGGAGCTCGAACAGTACTATCTGATTTTGGACTGCCTCAGCTTTTGCTGGATCATCGGATGTGACCAGCATCTTAAGATTATCAGCGTATGAAATGAAGTCTGAGTGCTTCGCAAGGAAGGGCTCTAGTTCTGGGGGCAAAAAACCATGATGAGAGAACTCCTCCTTGAGGGATGCCGACAGATGTCGTGGTAGTCATCTCCAATCTGTGATCATATTTGATACATATTTGCCTGTTGATTAGGAGTTGATGGAGGACAGCAAGAAGATTACCTTCGATTCTGAAATAATGCTTCAGAATTTTAACTAGCTCTGTTGTGCTGAGTGTGTCGAAAGCTGCTTGTATGTCTAGGAATAAGATTTCAAGTTGTTTCTTAGAGTTAAGGGTTTTTTTTTGGATTGCCCAGCTGGTCATTAATAGATTTGATAGCGTAGACCTCCTAGGAATAACAGTATGAAGATGCTGTGGACGCCCATTGAAGCAGTGATCGACTAAGGTGGACTGTATCGTTTTTCCAAACACTTTTAGCAGTCCACAGGAAATAGAGATTGCTCTGTAGCCTTTGGGATCTTTTGGTTTATTAGTTTTTGGAACTGGTAAAGCATGGTAGACATTCCATATTGTCGGTGTGATACCAGTCTCGTGGATGCGGTTGAAGAGGTGATGTAACAGGTCAATCACATAGAAACTGCATATTTTTAGAATAAAGAGTGGAAATCCGTCGGGACCAACTGTAGATTTATTGGAAAGGCTGTTTATTGCTTTCATAATCATTTCCCTTGATACCTTAACGTGCGCAAGCTCGGTCCTAGCATTATCTGTGATGGCCGCTACAGGAAGGGGTGGATGTTTTTCCTGGTCAGAGTGGAAGGTTGACTGTGTCCACAGTTTTATCTCTTCTTCATCCATTTCTACCTGACGACCACGTGTGGACACGATGCGCTTGGAATGCCTAAGTCTTCTCTGGATATATATATACGATGTGCCTTTTTCCGAACGTGCAGGAAATTCACTCTTTGTTTGTTGTAAGCGATGTGATCTAGCATGGAGCTAGACTTTTTCCAGGTTCTGTAGGCTTTTTTTTTAGATTAAAAGCCTGTTTCGTTTCGGAGTTGAACCACCTCTTAGTGTTTGAGGAGATTTTAATTGTCTTCGACGCACCAATGGGAGCAATGTGTCTCAATTCGTTAGAAATGGGATTAATTGCCTCTTCCACTGGTTCCACTAGCAGAGATTGTTCCAATTAAATTCATTGAGGATAACATTTGGCTTGACTAGGTTGGTTGAAAACGTAGTTACTGTTTGTACCGGATCCGTTGGTTTGGTCGCAGCGACTGAGGTTGCAGGTGGCTGTGCAATTTCAAACACTGTTGGTAGGTGACCCGACACGAATTTGGAGTTATAGCGTATGATTTGTATTTGTTTAAAATTGTGGTAGACGCTGTCCAGGACTTGATTTCCTCTGGTCGGTGATGTATTCAGTGGGATAAGTCCCCAGGTCCGCATGGTATCTTCCATTTCTTGCCTTGCATCCTTGTACCTCGGCAGAGGCAGGTGGAAATCTCCTAAAATGGTTGTTTGGATATTGGGGCATAGATGAGCAGACATCCATGAGATACGATCCTCTCTGATTGATGAGGTGTGTCCTGGTGTGAGATACACAAGGCAGATTTGGATTCTTTTTTTCCTTTTTGTTGAAAATTGCAATGATTGCTTCATAGTTTGATGTTTTACTGCTGTAGACATGTATATGCGTGAAAGAGGTCTTGTAGAAGATGGCAACACCATCTCCTCTCTTATCCTTTCTGAAGTTTGCAATGTATTGGTAATGAGTGGACGAGAGGAGCAATCCAAGTTGTTTTCCCTCATAATGGTTTGAAAGGTTTTATTTTGAATGTCTTTATTCTTCAAATGTATTTACAATATTACCTCTAGAAAGATGAGACGATATTTGGACTATTCCACTTTTCTGTGCTTTAAGAGATGCGATTATTATCTGAACTGATAATAATCGCCTGGAGCGAGGGGTGCTGGGGTTTCAAGGACTGATGGTAGTCATCATGAAACAAATAAATATATCTTGATCTGGTTATCTATCAGCAGTGATCATTCGTGTGTTAAGAATTTGCAGATAAGGGAACCTCTAGGTGGCAGTGATCACAGCGTACTGATGTGGGATTTATTAAAGATATCATTGCCATTAGGGATAAAGGAAAGGGTTTTTGCTTCGGTAAAGGTGACTACAGTGGTCTCAGACTGTTTTTAAATTCTGTAGAGTCGGACCAACTGATAATATTACCAACAGCAAATTCTAAGTGGGAAACATTCAAGGAATTAATCGATCATGGAAGCTACTAGACGTTTCATACCTATTAAGAAATATTGTTCAAGGTTTAGGCCTAAATGGTTCTCAAATGAACTAATGAGACTCGTGGCGGAGAAGAAAAATGCATTGGATGCATATAAATTATCAGGCGACTCAGAAGCCTATGACAGATATAAATTTACGAGAAATCTTTGGCAAAGGATGCTAAGAAAAACAGCAAGGATTTCTTTACATATATAAAGTAAAAAGTAAAGTGCAGCCATTATCAACCCACTGCAGGATGGAAGCCTCCTCAACAATTCATGCTGAGGGAAATGGACCATAATCTACCACGCTGGTCCAGTGCGGGTTGGCAGATCGACCGTATTCAGCAGTCAGGGGCTTGAACCCCGGTCTACTCAAAGAGCGTGTGCTACTGCACTCCCGCTCCTGCCCACTCGGCTACCGATATATAAATTCTAAAAGGAAGGGGATGAATCTGATTGGTCCACTTGATATCAGTGATTCGACCGTTGATGATCTTGCTCAGATAGCAAACAAACTGAATGAGTATTTTGCATCTACATTCACACATGAGGAGTTATTAAGGTTTGAAAATGGTAGAAGGTTATCAAATTGTAACAGGGTGCTTAATGATTTTGTAATAACTGAGAGCAAAGTGGAGGAGAAATTGTTGAAGTTAAACATAAGAAAAGCACCTGGGGTGGATGGGATCTATCCAGTTATATTAAAGGAGGCGGCAAAGCAACTAAGCAAACCCTTAGCCATAATTATGAGAGCATCCTTGGACTCAGGGAAGGTTCCCACAGACTGGAAATGTACAAATGAATCACCAATTCACAAAGGGAGATCGAAGGGTGACACGAGTAATTACAGACCAGTTAGTTTAACTTCTGTTCCGGGTAAAATAATGGAGTCACTGGTTAAAGATGCATTGCAGGATCATCTAGACAAGACTGCAGCAATAATTCAGACACAGCATGGGTTTGTTAAGGGAAAGTCTTGTCTGACAAATTTGATAGGATATTATGATGTGGTTACAAAGGAACTGGATGCAAAACATTTTGATATCGTATATTTGGATTTCAGGAAAGCTTTTGACACTGTTGCGCATGAAGACTACTGTACAAATTGGAGCAGAATGGTATTAAGGGTAAGTTGCTACAATGGATAAAAGGATGGTTAAGTGGGAGAAGACAGAGGGTGGTAATCAATGGGTGCTGCTCTGCTTGGACTAATGTTATTAGTGGAATCCCATAGGGTTCGGTGTTAGGTCCACCGTTGTTTTGTATATTTATCAATGATATTGATGAAGGTATATCAGGCTTAGTGTGGAAGTTTGCTTATGATACAAAGGTTGGCAGGGTTGTTGATAACAGCAGCGTGCAACTGCAACAGGATCTAGAAAATTTGGGCAGATGGGCTAAGAAGTGGCAACTGAAGTTCAACCTTGACAAATGCAAAGTACTGCATATGGGTAGAAGTAACCCCAGAGAAACTTACCAACTGTGTGGTACTACATTTAGGTTGGTAGAAAATGATAAAGACCTGGGAGTAATTGTGTAGTCAGATATGAAGTTTTCTGAGCAATGCAGACAGGCTGCCAGAGCAGGTCATGGGGTTTTGTCAATGATATATAGGAATTTTGCTAGTAGGGAAAAGGAGGTGATTATCCCTCTGTATAAGGCAATGGTCAGGCCCCGCCTTGAGTACTGCGTACAGGTCTGGAGGCCTCATTTTAGGAAGGATGTAGATTTGCTTGAGCGTGTACAGAGAAGAGCAACAAGATTGGTGAGGGGAATGAAGGGATCCTCTTACCAAGAGAGGCTTAAGTTCTGCAAATTTCTGCGGCTGGAGACTAGGCACCTGCAAGGTGATCTGATTGAGGTGTATAAGGCCTTGAATGACTTGAGCATGCTGAATTCTGATGGGATTCTTCCGCTTTCTCAGATTACGAACCTAAGGGGGCATAAATTCAAATTAAGAAAGGACAGATGTAGATTAGATGTGCGGAAATTTGCCTGTAGCCGGCGGGTGGTTAGTTGCTGGAACAAACTTCCATCTGTCGTTGTGAAAGTTGATAGCTTAAATAAATTCAAGGAGGAACTGGACAAACATTTAGAGGGAATGGTTGTGTGATTTTTTTTTTTTTTTTTTTTTTGGCTGATGCTACATAACCGCATACGCTTGCTTTCTTGTATCAGGTGCCTCTATTACATTGCTTGGTGTATTTGAAAGTGATATAATTTATTTCTAAATAAAAATAAAATCTTATGGTTCTTATTAATTTATATCGAATTAACTATGTTTAATGAAGTAGTTAACATGTAGGTTAGTGGAAAAGCCTCATTTTAACATAGCTATCTAGCAAAATAGTTAAATTAATTAATTAAATTGGCATCATTTTGATTATATCTCATATTGTGAATGCCTTCACAACGAGTTGCCATGGTATTGTACTACCTCGAATAAATAACACCACCAGTGGAGAAGACTACTGTTATTTATTGGGTGGTGGTATCCGCTGAGAATGTAGTCTTCTTCACCAGTGGTATCCACTGTAGTCTTCTCCACTGCTGAAGTGTTATTTATTTGAGGTAGTACAATACCATGGCAACTCGTTGTGAAGGCATTCACAATATGAGATATAACCAAAATGATGCAAATTTAATTAATTGATTTAACTACTTTGGTGGAGAGGTATGTTAAAATGATGCTTTATATTGATATTTATATTTATATTAAAATGCACTAACCTACATGTTAGTCATTCTACCTCGTAGCATGCCCTTAAATAATTACATTATTAAAACTATCTCCAATAAACAAAAAGTTTAATGAGAAATTATCTGGAAATTTTGTTCCATTGTGTTAACATTGATGTGAATTATCATTCGACGGATAACCTCGAGAATCTGGCAAACTGCTACTTAGTAATCGATTACATCGCTGAAATATGTAAACAAAAATACTTCATTTATTTTTTTTAAATTTTATTTACATTTAATTTATCATATTAATGATTAAGTTTGGAATACAAGAAGAGAAGGATATTTCGGATTTCAACCTTTCTGGGGTTTGCCCTCATTTTTATATCCCCTAAGGGATCTCTTGTGTCACTTTCTTCCTTAAACTCGATTCTGTAAAGGCTCTATTTATATTTATTGTCGCTAAATTATTGGAATTTGTATGAACGCTAGCAACACTCCAGCCGAAGTGTGATCATTAGTTCCCGAGTAATCTACGCCGATTTATACGGCACACGAATTAACGACAATTCATCACGTGCCTCGGAGCACCTCCTCGCTTTGATATCTGTTCAACGACGAAGGTTTTAAGTAGGATTAATTCTCAGCTTCACGCTTGACTTAAGACACTGGTGGTTCCCAGAACTTTTCATCATTATAAGGGCACACCCGTGACTATAATGGTAACTAAGATTAAGAGGAAAGCATCACAACACTCAGAGAGAGAGAGAGAGCTGTAGCGGTGAAAGTTGGGATTGAGAAATGAAGAACACTGAGATCAAGGTTATTGGTTACCAGTTCCAAGATCAGGGAAAACAAAAAATAGATAAATAAAAAGGTCATCGAACTGTGTGAGGATGATTATTAGCTATTATTCTGTTGAATTTAAGTTTAATGCTACTAGATGACAGTGTATCTTTAAGCTGTGGTGTTCAGAAGGTTTGAAGCTTCAGATTTCGAATAAGTTTGTCTTACCTTTATTGGAATATCTACTAAACAGCATTCGTTAAGCAGAACGGTTGTAAATCGTGTGCTATACGCTACCATTTCATCGCCAGTGCTCTAATCGGTTTGGGTCTGGAAACGTTTATGTTATTAAGAGTCGTGGAATGATTTATGAATGACGCTAGCCGAACACCTGAAGCTGTCGTTGTACATCACAAGAAATATGATAAATGACACCTCATACAACGGCTATATTTTTATTTGGCACTGCCCACGTTAGTTGAGGGAACTATCAGCTGTCATGACAATGCCAGGTAACGTCGTGTAGTTAGAAATACGAAGGTGACTGCTGCTTGCCCCGATAAATTCCTCTTTCATTTTTCTTTCTGTTTGATTTCTTGCATTTGTGCAAAAGGAGTATTGACTACTGCGCATCCAAACTTGTCATACAGTAGTAGCATGCGCCCTCTATTTTAGCCAGAAATACTTCGCAGTAAACTTAATTGTTGAGAATTACTGTATTTGATAAAAATGTCCTAATTGAACGTTAAGTTTGTTTTTAAGAACAATTTAACTAATTTCTCGTTTTATTAAATATATTTAGGGTCGGATTCAATTTCAGTTGAATTTAAGCGCTTCCTGATATAAATTGTGGCAAAGATTAGCTTCCAGTGTAGATAATTCATCTGTTTAAATTGTTAGTTAGACAGTGATGAGAACAAAAGGTCTTCTCTTACCACTTTCTCCTCGTTAACTGTTTCGTCCTTTACAAAGCGTAAGAGACGTTCATTGGTCCAGAACTCCATCTAGTTGAAATGATTGTTTGTACTGCTTATCGGAATCCTTTGCATTTCTGGTACTCGCTAATAAAGGAAGGTTCTGTTTAGGATAAAATCAATACAGTCTTCGCTAACGGTTACAACACGTTGTCCCAGTTCATTACCCAGAAAATCGTACCGAATGAGAATTACCTAGTTTAGATTGCTACTGTCAGGCAGTCTTCTTAGAATTAAATTTTATAAGCCCTCTGGAAAACAAGGGATGACAAAGAGAAGGAAGGCCAAGTCGCATACGTTTTAAATTTTTCTGTTAAATATCAACAAAAGGAATATCGGTTTGTTTAAACTGAGATAACGCATCTGTTTGTTTTCTAACTGCCATAGGATACTGTTGACCTTCTTATATAACTCCGCAATGCTTGGAGTCAAGAGGCCTTGAAGATTTATCCAATAAAACTTCTAAACCGCCTAACCATATTGAGTGAAAACAAAAACAGTTGGAATTTCTAAAGAGATCAAAGAGTTCCGATACATTTGCTTATTTAGTTCACTATCAAGACAGAAAAGTTTTTAATTTTAGCGGGGTTAAGTTTGATAAAGTAGTTTATTGTTAATTCCATAAAAGCAGTTAAAAATGGAAAGCGCCATCGTGCGGTTAACTTTCTATTTGAAATATCTATCTGTCTAGACTAGATGTGCTTCGGGATTTTCTCCTTAATACTGTACAATAAGAGGGTAGTTTCGCTTGGCTTATCAGCCATGGTACATCACTTACTTTAGAGGAAACCATTTCCCATTACTTTATCACTACCATAAATTGTCTCTGTGACGCAGAGATGGGTGGACTGCAGTACCTCCTCTGGAGTGAAGAGACAGCATTAAATATTCTTTGACAGGGGTGCTTGTGCGGAAGAAGACTGTTGCGCCATTGTAATTTCGCAGGTATATTCTATAAATCACTGGATTGATGCTGCTTTATGAAATGAGATCTTTATTATGTCATAGTCAAAAGGGGTGGAGGAAGAAAGAGAGAGCGAGCTCAATAGTTCTTCGACCAAAGAAATACTTTATTTATCAAGAGATGTTTAATAAATTATTATGTAAAGTAAATTTAGTATCTCGTATTCTTAAGCAATTTACCACGAATTAACTCGGTCTACTTCAAGTAAACAAAATTGCTTCCTAAGGAGAAGTAGTTGCTATTTGTAATGCCTGTCATTGCAAATAAATACACACTCTGCCCAAAAAAAATACGAACTTTTGTATTAAGACAGAAGAAATGAATAAAAGCAAAGGAAACTGTGACGTAGGATGATGATGTGTACCTCGTTCAGTATAAAGACTGTACAGGCTGTTCGAATGTAGTAATTTGAAGCTAGAATGAGGA
The DNA here is from genome assembly GCF_048544385.1 of Mastigoproctus giganteus. NCBI lineage: Eukaryota > Metazoa > Arthropoda > Arachnida > Uropygi > Thelyphonidae > Mastigoproctus > Mastigoproctus giganteus. The sequence goes on from NC_143581.1 coordinate 67,700,399, forward strand.
AAATGCGTGATCTGTTAGACTTCGATATAGGTCTTATCGTGGATGCACCTTTAGCGGGAGCCACCATTCAAGAAACGAGAGACTCGACTGATTTCTCAAAAGCCTTCATCTCAGAGGGTTTTAATGGTTGGAAAGCAAGCGGTTCTTCCACATCTCAAAAGCGTAAATGTGGTGGAAAATCAGCACTTCAAGAGAGAAGCCATCGTGCACTAAGGAGGACTGTACGAAAAAATAGGAAATTCAGCGTGCAGCAAATAACGTTTGCATTCAACCAAGCCCTGAATTGCCCTATTTAAACTAGTACCATGCAGAGAATTGAAGAAATGTGGCAGTCGGCTACCTATTCGGAAGCTACTTGTTTCAGAGAAAAATCCGCTTGGAGTGGTGCTGAGAACATCATGATTGGACGAGAACAATGTAAGAAAGTCATGTGGTTAGACGAATCACGATACGCTTTGTTTTAAACTGATGGTAGGCTGAGAGGGTGGTGAGAACCTCACGAAGCGATGGATCCTACTTGCCTTGTTAGTAGCCAACTCAGGCATCTGGAGGTGCTATCGTCGATATCACGTCGACGATGGTATTGTCCGTCGATACTGGTGGAAAGTCGAATGTCATCCAGAGGGTACCTGAATTTTGTATTAGATCTACTGCACCGTTCAATGTTACACTTTTATCCGGAGGGTGATGGCAGTGAAACCGCGAATTGTCCCAGAATAATGTAAGAATGGTTCGGAGAACATGATACGGATTTTCACCATCTTCCTCGGGGCCCCACATTCATCTGATCTCAATCCTGTTGGGAATGTGTGAAATATGTTGGATAAATATTCGGCAACGAAGTCCTGTTCCTTCAACCATGTCGCAGCTACGCGATATTTTGATGGAAGAAATGCAATTCGACCAAAACGCTCTAAAACACCTTATAGAATTCTTACTGCGCCACATATTATGTTATTCGAACAAAGGTGGCCCAATAATGAATAAGGGACTTATTTGTTTGGCAACATGCTTCTCATTTTTTTCTGTATGCAGCGATTCATCTTGGCTGATATCTGGTGATGTTCCTATGGTATATCGGCCCATGAACCTTGGACTGGACGGTGTCTGCCTATTCCTGTACAGTGGATGATAGTTTTGGTGTCTTTCCACCCATCCTCTATGAGATTGAAAACCTATAGATTTTGCAACTTCATTTGTTAGTTCAGTGAATGTGGGGGGACTGAAAATTTCTCATTATGTTCCTCGAACCAGTCCTGAGTTGATGCAATCACAGTGGAATGACCCATTATCCTGTGGAAGTAACGGTCACTTGAAGGTTAGGCTAACCGACATGATTGTTGCCCACCCTCATGATTTCTAATGTTTAGGCTTGGTACGTAATATTGTCACCACGTCTCAACCCTGCTATCTTCATGATGCATTTGGGCCGACCGGGCTGGCCAGGTAGGTAAAGTGCCTGCCTGGCAACCCAAAGGTCACGGGTTCGAATCCCGCCTCGGGCTTGGATCAGAGTAAAATGCAAAAACCTTGGGAAGTGCATTATGGCCACAGAAGCCAACAACTAAAAAAAATAAAATAAATAATGATGCATTTGGGAACGAGATTCTTTCTACTGCATTAAGGTCCAGTTCTCATAGCCTGTGGTACCGTTCTTCTTATTTATGTGCAGAACCAATTGTGATGGCTAATTTGTTGATTAGCGAGACTCCAAAGGAAAGGTTTGGTTTGGTTTGGTTTTTTTCATATCAATATCAGAAGTCATTCCATCAGGTGCACCACAGTTGGAATTGGTCCAGAAGAGTGCGTGATTGTTAAAATGTATGTTAATTACATTTTTATTATTAATAACTACGCATTAATAAATAACAAAATAAATGTACTTTATATTAATTAAATTTATATTAACTATAATTATTTATCAAGTTCACCTCTTAGATTTTGAAAAGGAATTCGTTATCGATACGAAGAAATTTATTTTGTAAATATTTAATTCATTTGAATAGAGGAAGTGCAAGGTTTTTGCTAGTGTCATTGATGACGCGTTAAGGGTTCAGAAAATAAGGGCATCATTGGAACAACATAGGTTAGTGGCGTGAGCCAAAATCACACTTGTACTCTCCCCAGCACATTGTGCGTTTTTTAATCTTTGCAATCTCCCTGTGAGTATTTCTTTTCAACCCTTGATAGCCTTTGCACAGAAAGAAACATTGAATTAGGTGCAGAAACCAACCCCAGTTACATACCGGAAAAAAACATATTTAAGCAATATAAGGGATTTGTTAATGTTTTTAAAAGTAAAACAATATATATAAATTAATTTATTTATGTAATAATGCCAGAAGTATTTTAAATATAAGTTAAACGAATTTGAGCTTTCAATTAGGTCAGTCAGTGTGCTGACCTAATTGAAAGCTATAGAATTAACAGAGACATGGTGCCATGATCCTCAGATGGTAGTTGATTGAGTAAAAGAAACAATCGTGTTATAGTTACAGATTATCGCAAGGAACTGATTTATGAGTTTTACAAGCATATATTTTCTTGGGTGGGGAGTAAGGAACTACCCTCACCCGGGTAGCTCCCGTAGGAGCGAACCTTGAAAGTTGAACACCCCAAAAACGGGGCATTGAAATTTCAAGAAACGCGAAGTGTAGTTGTCTGTAACCTCTTGTGTAACCGACTGTCGAGTTTTGGTTTGTGAGGGGAAAACCGGAGTACCCGGAGAAAACCTCACTCCACGGCCTGAGATCGACTAACTCAGCACCGAGTGGAAGAAGGGAGGAAAACTTTCTAAGTTCCTTCTGCGGAATTCGAACCCAGGCCCTTCCACTCGGCGAAAAAGCACGCTACAACTGTGCTACCGTGGACCGCACGAACAGAGAGCGCAAGCCAAGTTATATGCTTTATAGTTTCTCCCGCAATAGTGGGATCTTTTTTTTTTGGTTTTGGTAGTTGTTGGCACATCGGCTTCTGCGGCCACAGTGCGCCTCCCAAGGTTTTTGCAGTACTTTGATCCATGCCCGAGGCGGGATTCGAACCCGCGACCTTTGGGCCGCCAGAATAGTGGGATCGTTATAGGGTGAGCGAATCATTCATCTTGCGATGCTACAAGCAGTTTGAAATTGCGAAACTCCAATATCATTAATTGAAATGTGTTTTAATTCTTTTACTTTTAGATTACGTAATTATAAAAAATTATAATAAACAGTGAAAATTTCAAACTTCTTGAATACATTCGCGGAATATTCGACGCTGTGTTCTTTTTAGTGTGCGTCACGAACTTCACCAAAAGGTGTTAATAATCATGAAATTGTTGACTTGTTTGGTTCTAGTGAATTTTGATATTTGGTGGAAATTCCGCTTTGATGTTCGTATTTTTATTTATGCAATTATGGATGAGTTTGTGTAAGTGTAACCTTCCAACATATGGAGATGTGGTTATGAAAATGAGGCTATTTATGAATGTCCTTAGAACTTTTATATTAAATTTTTGCACTACCACAGATTTCTGCAAGGATTGCAGACCTTCAAATACCGTATATAGGTTCAGCAGAAATATTTTATTACATATTTCGGGAAGGGATAATAACCCTAAAACTGATTATGATATGTAATTGGTGGGGGGGAAGAGACTGAAAATAAAATATTATTACTTCTCAAGCTGAAAATATCATCACACCTTTTGTGGAGTAGGGAATGTATTCCCAATATGTCCTTGTTTAAAAATGATTAATGTGAAATATAAAAATAGTTGTGTTATTACTTCTCTTTTCGGGATGGTATTAGTAAGGCAGTGGCAAACGATGCAGGGAAGCAAGCTCCATGAGCTAAAATATTATGACCACCTGCCTAAAAGTGTTAGGCCACCTTTCGTCGTCATAACCGCTTGCAGCCGGTGGCATGACTCCACGAGAACGCAGGTGTTCTCAGCTATCCTGGACTAGCTGGACAGAAGGACGTTCCGAAGTTGAGCAATGGAGCGAATGCTTCATTCCACCGCATCCCACAAATGTTCGATGGGGGGGGGGTTGATGTTGAAGGAATATGGTGGCCAAGGGAGCACACAAAATGCTTGGACATTATCGTAGAACTATTCCTGCAGAATGTGAGCTTTGTTGATACCTTGTCTTATTTAAAGCGTTCAGTGCCATCTCAATACACAGTCACCACGTAGGGCAAAACTTGGTCTGAAACTATGAGATGAAAGGGTTCAGTGATGTCCATGACAACATCCTCCAAGCCATGGTACCATCGTCGTCAGCCAATTATGCAGTCTGGTTGCACATTTGGTGATATTCAAGTATTATTATTAAAGAAAGTTATTGACATTCAATAGCCTAGCAAGATAACATTCCCGTATGAAAATTAACTCCGAAATCCTGAAAACGTAAGCAGTGGAAGATAAAAATTTCTATGATTCCAAGAGAAAACTCCACTCACTTTTATCAAAAATCGAAAATGTAAATTAGTACCAGCTAGATGGCAGATGATTCAAACTAACCGGTGCAGTACCACCACCAACACCACTACTTTGCTTATTGGAGATTTGAAGTGGTGCAACTCATGTTTAGTCACCAGTGCAAAGTTTTCGGTATCCTCTGCCTCCCTCTCCATCTCCTTCGACCATGCACCGTATTAAGTACTAAAAGTTTTAATACGTTTAGTGTTTGGGATTTTCATTAAAAACAAAACAAAAAAAAAAAAAAAATATGTATCGTGAATAATAAAAACTATTTCTTTGAAAGAATATTGCAGCATTTTCCCGAAAGATGGCAGTATCGTGCTTAAGGTGAAGACCACTCTTTTGTTTTTACGAATACATTATTTCTAAATAAAAGTATTAAATATTTTAAATTAATTCTAAATAAGTATACAGAATTTTGACTTTATTTTTATTATTTAAAATGAAATTCGTTGCGACACGTTTTATTTTCTAATTGGTTATTTAATTACTGCGTAAACTATATCTTTATTGGTAAAATAATCAAATAATAAAAATACCTTTTTTTTTTGGCCTTTTAGACTATCGAGTATTGAGTGAGTACCAAAGTCGGTTTTACTGTGAGAAGGGCTTGGAATCGCTTCAGGGGAAGAACTTTATATTATAATAATCAAGGGAAAATAGAACTATAACCTGATAATTGAGATAAACTATATTTGACAGGTCAATATTTGTTTTGTTTAATAATACTCATGTTTTGGTAAAGTTGTAGAATATTTAATATATTTTTTTAGATCCACTTTTGAGTATCTACACGTACATTCTTGTAATAGGAAAAACTGTTGCTTACTAAGATAGTAATTATTATCCCTAATGAGTTTCTTATCCTTACAGTTTCTGTAGGCACTTGAGGGAGTCTCGGTAAAATGCAACTAATATTAACTTAATCCACAGGAAGAAATGCAAACGGTTAAATCGCTCGCATTTCTTCCTGTGTTCATTAAAAAAATCAATGTCAAGTAATTAATGTGGTCTGTTGAAAGAGGAAGTAGACGGTATCCGGTAATTTACGAGATATGTTACACATGGCTTCAGCGTCTAATGACACCCCTACTAAATAAGGCACGGTGATTATGGGAGAATTATTCTGCCAGAAGTAGTGGAAACGAATTAAAGAGGCGGATGTGGAAAAGTTTCGAGAGACTGTACAAGTACTTTAAAAACACTGCGAGGATTAACAGCGTATTTTCGGTTATTTTTTATGTATGGTAGAAATCGTGGCAAGTTGAAAGCTATTGGGAACTAATGGCTAAAGGGTTAAATTGTTAAAAACTGGGGGTTAGGATAAAAACAGTAATTGATGTGTAGTGGAGGTTATATAAATTTTCTTTTAAATTATCATGTGAGAAATCTAACCAATTGGAACCTATTATTTCAGGTTCCAATCTGTTATTTGCGCTTAATGGGGGATCGATCCATATAGCACAATTCCATGTGGGATGTCGATTAGATATTGTACAGTTCGCTTGGTATAAGAATTATGAAGAGTTAATATCCATCAGGGACTGTCGGTCGGTGGATGTGACACGAAGGAATCGCAGAAGTCATCGAACTGTGGCCATCGACTTGCAAAGATACATTTGTAGAAGTTGAATCATATTTGAACGCAATGCGTCTATAACCCCAATAGTGACCGCTTTATAGTTTAAACTATAGTGGGACAGTTGTGCTTATATTGGATATGAAGGTAATTTTTAGATTTACAGTTAACAAAGCCAACAGAGTTCATATATCCTGAGCGATATTGATCTACATTGGTTGGATCTTTTGGTAGAGACAGTCCTGGGCAGCTGGAGGCTTCTTATCTTGATTATATGTAGTACATACCTGTTTAAGGAAGGGATAATGAACGCGTCAGTAGTAATTTAATTTATTTACATGAAATATAGTATATGATAATTTGCTTTCTCTCTGTATATCTTTGAAGAATATGTCTCTAAATATATGCATTTGTCGTTCCATTGGAGCATTTCTCTATCTGGTAATATAATAAGTGGAAATGGATTCGCTGTAATTATAATTTCTCGATTTAAATTTTGGTTGGTAGTTTCACGTACTTTGTACAGGTGCCTCTATACCCTAGGTATGGTATGTTCGATTCGAGCTATTCACGTAATGGAAAATTTTCTGTACCTTTCTATAACTGGGATTGTATTAAGGAGAGGCCTTCGTTCCCTCCATTTCATGGCATTTACTCGTAGAGAAATGACTAAAAGACAAATGCATTCCATGTAGAAAAATAACCATTTAAGATAAAAACTATCTTTAGGGCTCCCGTTATCCATGGAAAATCCATTCCTAAGTTGAATCATCTACTGAGAGTTAGAATATTTGGACATAAACAATTTTTATTCATTCTAGCATACACAAATTGCTGAGAATTGTAGTTGGCGTTTTTTGTCCCAGAAGCATGTAAAAAAGCTCTTTTAGACTATCTGAAAGTTTCTGTTTGCTTTAGTGGCTTCCATTTCGAAGTGACTCCTTCAGTTTTCGCAGTTGAACTTCAACAAACTGATGACGATGCTGAGAAGAGCAATGACCTTGCGCAGATTATTCCGTTAATAATCTCCCAACCGTTAATCAAAATTGTTCTTCGAGGTCTTTTCGAGGGAGGAGGGGGCACAAGTTTCACGATCTGTCTAGAGACGTGTAAATGGCGCCTCATGTCTGCTTAGCAAGCTTGTTTCCAGTCAGGAAGCCTTCTATCTAGATGTTCAGTGACACCAAGAGGAGGGCATGTCATTTTATTTCGCAAACGATGACACGCGGGGAAGGAAGCTTTGTCATCCGTCCATGTGACAAGGACACACACATGTAATGATCCTCAGATGAATAGAGGAGACAGTTTTCATATTGAGCGCCAACTACACGTAGTTGAAGAAGTCAATTTTTTTCTCCCCAGGGAACCGAAAATTACTTAGTGTCATGTCGCTGATTTTTTTCCCTTTGAAGTCAGAGGATAACTTAATAGATCAATACTAAACACCTTAAAATTGGTGTTCTTGTTTAGGACTACAGACATCAGTTGGTAGCCCGTTCATTTTGGAAATTTCCGGATATGCAAACCTACTTTGTGTAATGTCAGGTTCTTTGATAATTCTTTAAAAAATAATCCCCAACTTCTTGAGTTAGGTAACTAAACATAGTTAAATATGAAAATGGAATAATTTTCTTCTGAAAAAAAAAGTGAGGTATTGTACAATAAAAAATGGCACCACTTTTAAAAATGGAAACGTTTCAGTGATGAAATATTTTTAACAAGGATTGATAGCCCTATTTAAATAAACAAACAATGACCCACCTGTTGTTAGGGTGCAATACCATTTTCTGTAACAGATATGTAGTCGTGGACAGAATAATTGAAACTTTTACAAAAAGTCGGTTAGCAGTGTTCTGCCACCGCACGAAATCGGATAATACTGTATTGTCCCACAAGGAATTCATAACTGCTGTTTAGGAATCTGGCACCATTGACCACGAGGAAATTTCTCCAATTCATGCATGGTGGTGGTGTTGGAAATTATGTGGAAAGCGCCTCTCCAGAAACACTCAGATGTTTAATCGGACTAATGTCCGATGGGTAACTTTATCCTTGTGATATTTGAAGAAATATTTTATTATTAGTAGTTTGTTCCAACAATCAACCTCCTGCTGGCTGAAGGCAAACCTCCACACATCTATACTGCAATCATCCTTCCTCGATTTGAATTTATGACCCTCATAAATAATATGGTACCCGGGAAGATTATCATTATTGAAAGGACCTCTTGAGGTATAGCATTGTGGAAGACAACCATTCCAGATAGGCAGAAATACTGCAAATGAATCGCCCAGAATGGTTATGTAGCTCTCACGAGATAGTGTACTGCGATGAGAGTGTTCAAGCCACTCCTAATACTATTATGAAACCGCTAGAACTTTGACCGTTGGATTCAGACATTCCAGGAGGTACAGGTCTGTTCATCAGAAAATGTCACTTTCCATCACTGCTCAGTGTCCATTACCTTTCCTTCCGAGACCAAATGGACATGCTATTAATGATCGCGGCGAGAGCAGGCTTCAGTGTTTCCATTATTTTGTCCACTACTTGTATTTTATTTTAATGGCAATTCTGCAATAAACAGGATTAGTTATTCTAAAGGCGGAGGTTACGAGAGCTCGTAAAAAAAATTCTAAAAAAATGAATAACAGAAGAAGGGATATTGAGGATGGAATGGTGGAAAATTCGGCTTAAATGTAAAGATCTTAAATCAGATTGTGTTCTTTTGTCAAATAAACGTCCTCGATTTCGTGTGGTGGTGAAATAAAAGGAGACAAGACACACGGATAACTGAATAGTGTGAGAAATATTTTACTGGCAGTCATGACGGCCAACACAAAAATACATTGTCATTATTATCACCAGGGGGTGAGTACATTATGAAGATATCCCTATAAGGGCGTACCTATGACAACACAAAGAGCAATGTGAAGTAGAATGAATCGGAATGAACTTCTATTTACCTTCAGTCAGTGGTCCTTCATTAGTTAAACTATAGAATAATGTCAACAAGGCAGGTTAACAATACCCAAGCACATAGAGACAAAGGGTCATTGATCTGATTCGGTCAACAGAACGTTTCTTATAATTTCCGGAAGCCAGTTACAGAAATGATAGTACAGCATGTATGATTAGCCTAGAATACTCTTTTAAAATATTCAGTAACAATATTTACAATTTTTTTTTTTTGAAGAGATTGTCGGTTGACGTATTCACCAACACGCTATCCTGTGTCTAAACATCGACACATGTTTCTCCATCGTGCTAGACGTGAGAATGCTGATTCAGTTTTGTACTCCAAAACATGCACATCTCCATAGCAACAATGTGTTTCTATTAGATTTTGCGCACATATACCTCTGGAAGCAGAAATAACGTCAGCGGAAGTACTTCAGAGAAGCTAAAGAGACCTTCTCTAATATAGTTTTTATCCACAATGGACTGAGTTCATGATTTAAGGCGAATTATTCCGTTTCCAGATTCAAAAACTTGTGAGGAGAATATGGGAGAAGAAGGGTGGACATAAAATTCGAAATATCGATTTTGTTTGTTTTGATAAAAAAATTATTTCGCCTACTTAAACTAGGTGCATATACGTTACATTTAGGTGTGTCTGAAAAAGGTGGTGGTTTTTGACACTTATAAAGGATTCTAAACACACTTTTAGGGGATTAAGTATACGTTTCTGACGAGCTAATAAGTATCACAAGTATAAATTAAAGATAAGTAGAATAACGTATTTTTCTTTTTTTTTCAAAAAATAGTTTAATTAAAAAATATTTCACTTATCGGCACGTAATTTAATAATTATTTCATTATTATATAAAAATGGTTTTTAAATAACTTTTAAGTTTTATTTTTAATTATTCATTATTACTGAAATGTAAATCTTAATACTAATTATCACAAGAGGTGCAAAATTTTTCTTAATGTAGTTTTTAAAAGTTTTGAATAATTAAGTGATGGCAGGAAAATTTATGCAAATAAAAGACAAAATAATTTATTTATAGGCTCTGATAATTTGGGTGATAATAAATATTGCAATATTTAAATTTATACGCTTTTAATTATTATACAAGTGCTAGTTTTTATTATAAAAATAGGCAAATCACAGTATTATTATTATTTTTTTTTTTTTGTTATACACATGAAATTAAGGTATCAGCCACTAGAGGGCGTTGAGACAGTTTTTGAATGAACTGTTAACTACAATTTCTCGTAAAATGAAAATAAACACAGTTAATAAATACGAACCTATAAATATATATCAAAATATACAATAATTTACAGAACAAGGAGTGATATGTATTATATCCAACAGATCCATTACGATAATTTTATTTTATATATTTTTTTCATTTTTATAAAGGAAATATGATAATGGTGCCATTTAACTCAAACAGCTAGAATGAACGTTCTATTATGGGCAGCTTTTATGCGACTAACATTCTTTGAAGATTTGTTTGCTGATTTAAATAAGTCTTTAAGATCAGGAAGAAAGTTTAAATGAGCCATTAGTTTGTCGTAGGCTTTTAAAGAATTTTTAGAACGCTTAAAAGTTTTTTTACCTGAAGTTGAGTTAATTATCCTGCTATTTTAAGTATACAGTGCAATAGAAAATCGTGAAGTCTATGTAGAAAAGGCGCGTACAAGATTTTGTTCTATGGAATTTGTTCAGATATATTTTCATTTAAACATCTTGTCATATATACATAAATTACACTATTTTACAAAAGTCACCGGATGACGAATAACACCCCGTTTTTTTTTTCTTTTTTTTTTTTTTTTGCATTGACTAGTGCATCCCTTCGTATGTGACCTTGACCACGGGGGAGTGGGGTGGGATGAGCGTCATGGTCAGGTGGTACAAAAAAGACCACTAAGGCTTCGTTTTATTTTAATTTTAAAATATCCTTGGTGTTGCATTTAAATTTCTCCTACTATATCCACAATGTGCTAGAAAACAGCTACAGTAGTGCCATCTATTGTCGGTATATATACATATAGTTTACAATAACAAATACCACATTGAACAATATGTGGAGAATGGAGTCTCCTGCACTTCCCGTCCATAGATTATTCCACCTATTGTCTTTACATCGTTAGCAGTTCTGCGAAGACGACGGCTCTTGAGGGGTTGAAGGATGATATCTATCACTTTCTGCAAGGTCCGAGGGTAACCTTTGGCCTGCGACTACGAGGATTGCCTTTTGGCCATTTGGGTCGACTAGAAGCACGTCTTCCTCCTCACTGGCGTTGTCGTACTTGAACGAGGACTGCTCGCAGAGCGACAACAGTTCCTCAGATTCGCCACCATCGCCCTCAACCTCGGTGCCCGAGAGCGTTCCCGAAAGAGTTGTCGATAGGTCCTCCGACGCTGTCCACGAAACAGTGTCGAGCCCTTCCTGAATGCGGAATTCCGGGTAGTTTCTGAGCAGTTCGTTTGTCGAACTGGCCGACTCTTCTTCGTCCGTGAATGAATGTTTTTCCTGAAGGTCGGAGATGGTCTGATCAGAGTGAGCACCCAGAGAGTCGGTACTTTCGTCGCTGATCACGATGGAGATGTCCACTTCGTGCTCGTGCACCACCCCTTGTTCGTCTTTGGCAACAAAGTCCGACGTGGCACCGGCGTAAAGCTCGACAGAGGAAGACGAGGGAATCGATGCTTCGAATTCTGCCACGATATTCTCGCGCAGCACACCTTCACCCCGATTCGACGGCGTGGTATTCTTCGCGTTGTCCGCCGCAGGGCGTTGTCCGTCGGGTGACCCTCGGGTCATCACCTCGACGGGGGTTGCAGACACAACCGGCACGTACTGACCTGGTGAGCACATGGTGATGACGCTGGTGACCAGCGGAAGAGGGATGGAGCTGAGGTCTGCCACCGCTATCTTCTTCGCCGTTTCGTCGGGTGACGCCTGTCGTAAGTTGATGTTGCTGATTGGGATCGAGGAGGTCACCGCAGGCGTGAGACTCACCAGAGGATATGCGTTTGTTGAAGGAACACTTGTTAAGGGGTCGAACATAACATCGGTGATCTCGATGGTCACTGCAGCCACTGTCACATCCGGGCTACCTGCAAGGCAAACCAACTGTTGAAAAGGCTTAAACATTGAGCAAATATAAATATTTGTTAACATTCGTAGTTGATAAAAAAAAAATACATTGGAATAATTCAAACATAACTTTGGAATTTTCCAAATGGTTTCAATTTAACTGTCTAAAGTGGAGTTTTTATTATGCATTTTTTTCAATGAACGAAAAAGAAATAAAGAAAATAGTTATGAATGATAAATGACATTTTCTGGCAGGCCACTGTCAAGTAGGAAATCCTTTGTCTTTATTCTACCACATGCCCAAATTTTATCAGAAAACAAAATCCTTAAGAGACCTTCCTTAGCAAAACTTAACTAACCAAGGGAGAATTAAAAACATTTCGTGACCTATTTATAATGGATGTAGAAAGATGAAATCAGACATCTGTACACGATTTTCTACAACCTTGAAAAAGACATAAAAGTCAGCATCTGCTTCATAGGTGAAAAAATTTCATAGAATTATGGCTGATGATCGGTTTATGAACAATCTGTCTTTAAGGATTAACCATCGATGGGCTAGCTTTTTAAAATCCTTTGGTTAGCTCTGTTGATAAGCCTTTTGGTTTTGTTGTCCCCTTTTGACGGGTCCAGTCTTCTCAAAACATGAAAATAGTAAGGCGACAATGCGATCCAAGAAGTCCTTTCTTTCCTCCGCTTAGTACCTCAGTTGCTGAAGACACTGTCATTTACAAACATTTCTGTTCGTCATTGAGACAGGAAACCATTTCGAGAAGCTCCATGTACTGGAACCTGTCATTGCGCTCTCTAGCGAGCGACAAACTGTATACCCATTACTGTAATTTAATTATAAACTATGGTACGTGATAAGCCCATCTGTCACGACAACATTCTCTGGCAACTGAAGCTCCAGAAGATTTCTAGAATTGAGTAATGATTTGCCGATAGGACAGCGACCGGGTAGGCATCATTATTTCAACTGGTCCCCACCTTTCTCCTAGATTTATTCTGAGTTTTATTGCATATTCATGAAATTTTAAGGATCCCTGGCAAAGGACTTCTCTTAAGTATCGACTTGTTAATAAAATACAACAGTTATCTTGTGATAATAAAGAAGTATGCGAAGAAATTTCACCTTAATCAACAGGATGTTTCCTAATAGTGGGCGAAACTTTTCGCTATGAGTGGTAATCCCTTTTAGTATTTTATTATTTAATTTTAGTTTACAAAATTAAAAGTTATAGATTAATCCAGAATATGAGAATTTATCAGCTCACCGTTATCCCTGTTATCGGATTTACCATTCTGGAAGGTGAAGGTGAAATTTGCTGGTAACGATGACATTTTTACCAGAGGTCGGTGGACCGCAGGTTTGGCATGATGCCTGTCCTTCTTCCTATCACCTCCCTGCAAAAATAAATACGTTGTGAGGCAAGAAATCTATCAGTTATTATTCTATCTATCTATAAATTATTCAATAAAATCTATCTATAAATTATTCACGTGACATCAGAAAACTAACATGGTACCAAAAGAGTTGGGCATTAATGAGAATGGTTTAAAATTCAAATATTGATATTTTTCACTGACATAATACAGTCTATGATCGCCCGTGGGGTGAATAGAGTACAATACCATCATGAAACTCCATGTACACTAATTTAAATCGCATTGAAGGAAGCTTGAAGCAGCTGAATGATCAACTAATAGTACAAGCGTTTCAGTTGACCATCGTTTGAGCCAACTGAACACGGTAATGTTCTTGTATTATATCTGTATTGTTAACACTCGTTTGAACTTCCGTAGCATAAACAGAAAATTTATTTTTATATCTGCGGAAAAAGTTTTTGGCCATGGACAAGCCCTGAAATGTATTTCCAATGTTTTCCGATCGAGGACTGAAAAGTTGTTCCACGTGTCACGATAGTGGGTCTGTGAGTGGTAATCGGTAGTGGTTTCTTGATCTAGTGCAATGCGTATAGTAAGAACATAACACTGCCCTTGTACGTTTCTAAACATTTCTGGATACTATTAGCATTAGTAGAGGCACATGATGCAAGAAAGCAAGCTTATACAGCATCAGCCAAAAAAAAAAAAAAAAAAAAAACAGCACCCATCCACTCGTTCCAAATGTTTGTCTAGTTAGTTCTGCCTTGAATCTGTTTAAGATATCAACTTCTACAAAGACAGATGGAAGTTTGTTCCACCAACCAACTACCCACTGGCTAAAGGCAAATTTCCGCACATCTATCCTACATCTGTCTTTCCTCAATTTGAATTTATGCCCTCTCAGGTGATTATTCTGAGCAAGAGGAAGAATTCCGTCAGTATTGAGCATGCTCAAACCATTCAAGGCTTTGTACACCTCAATCAGATCACCTCGCAGATGCTTAGTCTCCAGACACTAATTTGCAGAACTTAAGCCTTTCTTCTTAAGAGCAATCCTTTGTTCCATTCAATAATCTTGTTGCCCTTCTCTGTACTCGTTCCAGCAGCTCTACATCCTTCTTGAAATGAGGCCTCCAGACCTGTTTACAGTACTCAAGGTGTGGCCTGACCATTGCCTTATACAAGGGAATAATCACCTCCTTATCCCTGCTGGAAAAATTCCTGTATATCATTGACAAGACACCATGAGCTACTCTTGCAGACCGTATGCACTGCTCAGTGAACTTAATATTTGACTGTTCGTTTACCCACAGATCCCTTTCTCTACGACTGTCAGTGTAGTAGCACACAGTTGATACGTTGCTCTGGAGTTATTGCTTCCCATATGCAGTACTTGAAAATTGATAAATGCAAACTTCAGTTGGCACCGCTCAGCCCATCTGCTCAACTTTTCTAGATCCTGTTGTAGCAGCGTAATTATTGTGAATTTTTGACTCTGAAGCTTTTCCGGACAGCACAAAATGCTAGTTTCAGATCTTTTGAACGTTTATTTGATTTGATTTGGAATTTTGTGGTGCAAAAACAGCAACTTTTGAACGTAAGAGACCTTCGAGTAGTCTTATGTTCTCCGAGCAGAGTAGACAGGCGACCAGGAAGGCCCATGGTTGGTTTGCTATCGATGGCTTGTAAAGATAAGAAAGTCATAATCCCATTGTCAGACCTTCCTTGCAGTAGCAAGATTGGACAGTGCACCTAAAAAAAAAGACAAAGCTTCTTAACTTGAGTGTACAATGGTGTGTGGGGAAAGAGATTAAGACTGAATTGTGTAGAAAGTTATTTTAGATAGCGTGTTCTTAATTATGGAATTACGTGCATGGGCGCGTGAGGCTGACAGGTTGGGGAAATTGAAAAGTCAGCCGGATATTATCATATGTTAATGTACCCATCTCCACTTAGTTCACCTGTAATGGCGCAGAACCTCTGCGTGTGTGTTTTAGTGTGTTGTTAGTGTCAGGCCACTTCGCCACCAGCTGCTGCTCATCCCTAAGTACCAGGCCTAGTACTGAGGGAGGGAGTCAGTTTATTTTGTGGTACAGCAGAATCTTCAGGCTTTTGGTTAAAGCGTACAGTTTTTTTATGTCGTTATTTTAAAATCAGGACAAACTTGTTACCTGTGACTGTTCTCACAATTATATGTAATCTCTTTTATTGATAAAAAAAAAAGAAAGACAGTACATAAGTATCAGGCGAAAGCACTAGACACTGCAGTATCGAACTTTATGGGTATAGTAACAAAAATCAGTGATTTATTCACACAAAAACATGTTTTTGGCTGGCACTTTATTAATATTTAGAATTACAGCATTATATAATCTAAGCATCTTAACTCCTACAAAAAGAAACCGATCAGTCATTTATTCTACATGCTTTATGCTGCAGTATTGGATAGGTTTTGCAGCCCCAGTGGAAGTGTACCACTATTGACTGCCATACTGGTACAAAGTCGTCAATATTTGCAAATAGTTTAATGTTAAAACATTAACTAGAGTATATTGAAATCAGCTTTCTGTTTGGTTTTAAATTTGGCCCCCTTAAGAGGCAAATTTCATTAAAGGAGTATAATTAATGAACAGACATTTATGTTTCATTATTGTAAGATTAATTTAATTTCATATCGAATTCTGCTAAATAAGCTTTATTCTTCGTACAATTACAGAACTCTAAAGGATAATTTGGCAACCAATATTATCCTAAGAAATTTCTACTATATAATCATTAACTAAACAATTATTAACAACAACTCGAAAAGGGAGGGGAGTTGTCTATGGATAAATGAACCGTTTTCATGAAATTAGTGGTATGCAAAGAGTTTAAGGAAGGAATATGCACGGATTGAGTCATGCTGATCAAAGAATGGGATGAATATAGCAACGAGGGGGTTTCTTCCAGAAATATCAGAGGTAGTAATTCTGGGGGTTTCGTAATCTGAAAGGGTGTAATACCCGTTCTGACCAAAAAATTAAAGTAATTCTAATAAAAAATAAGATTAAGTATATTAAACACAGAAAGGTCGATGGGGGAATTTTGATTCATAGTTGGAAACTCAGTGACAGCAGGACGCATGAGACATGCTGTCGAACTTTCTTTTGTTGAGACCGGCTTGTGCATTTTAAATTTGCGATAACAACGCGCTTTTAATAGGGCTTTTTCCAAGATTTTCAAAAGGGGGAGGGGGACAGACAGCTATGGGTCTAAACTTTTGAATCAGGTGGGTGATTTCAAATGTGTAGCCGTTAAATAGAATATTGTAATAAAGCTCGCTGCTTTTATAATATAATTGGGAATTGATCTTGTCGTAAAGAGGAATTGGTAGTTATTTCAAAGGTTAGATTTATTAATTAATTAAAGAAAAATCGACAGAGGGTTAAGCTTTCGTGGAATAAGGACGAAAATTAGCCCATTTCTCCAAATTAAAAACCTGAAATCTGAGGGAGGGTAGGAAATCGGCCTGGGAAACCTCTTTGGCTCTAACTTAATGAATCTGAAGACTTCCTTCCCGCCCCTTTTTTGTATTTAACGTACGAAGAAATACAATATCCTTTTGCTATAGTTGGTAAGAACTTCCCAAGGGAGGGTATGAAGAAAAAATAGACAGATCAGCTTTAATATATTCAGAAGAGAAGACTAACTTATTATTCATAGCTTTGAGGATTGTTAGGTTGATTGAGGTGGGTGGAATGCAAATGTTGAAGGAGAGTGATCAGAAACGAAACAGAAAATTGGAGAAACCACAATTTAATGGTGAAATTTCTTAATTCAGCATCACTGTGGATAAGTGGGTTGTTAACTATCCCTCATTGAAATCTCTACGTTGCATATGACTCATTAACAAACGCAATCATTAGTCTCATGGAGATTAAAGGGACAATATCAGTGGTCCGCTCCCTGTTAAAATCGAGAGCGATTCTAGTAGATTTTACGTTGCTGAATTCAAATATGGCTACCATATTGCTGTAACACCCAACAATTTTAAGGGAGGAAGGATTTAAATCAAAAACTAAGGTAAAAAAATCTGAAACATTTTAAGAAAACGTTATGTACAGTATTAAATATTGAACAATGGTCTATTAATCTTATTCTATTTACCAAAGTGTTTATCAACACTTATTTTGTCGCTTTTTGGCTTTTACAATCGTCCATTGGTGTCTCCCGTACGGGATTCCAACAATGAGTTTGCCAACTCATTTGGACTCCATTTTCCTTGGTATCTCTTGTTTCCACTTGAGAAATATCTTGGTGAAACCTTTCGCATTTATATATTCAATCCATACAGGAGGGACAATGGAAAATGCATAAAGTAGTAGCGCTCGTTACAACCTTCAGTTGGATGTCACCACAGTTCAAATTTTAATTATGAGATAATCCGTCAGAATGAAGATATCTACTTCACCACCACGTTTGTCCCTGGAGGGCTGGTTATAATCAAGATTATCAGCATATGTTGATAAATTTTGATCTGGATTAGGCAAATAAAAGGATATCAAAAGAATGTCAACAAGTTTGTCCATTTAATTACTGACGTTATGCCAGAAGAATCTGATTTCAATTATTGAGATTCAGTTTGGTTCGATTTACTTTATTAAGTTTTACCCTTTCTTTTCTTTTCTCTCTTACCTGGTCTTCTACTTAAAATTTCAGCGGTTATGAAAGGTTTCGGCAATGGTTTTTGAACATTACGAAAAGTCAATCAGCTGAATTTTTGAATAGAATATTCTCGAAACGGCAAGTTTCTGGGAGACAAAATAAACCGAGTAGAAATAACATGATTCACTGGTCACACATAATGAACTCATGAGACTGACTAGTTCACACCGATAAATGAACAAAGGGGACCGGCAGACAAGCATTAATCTTCTACTAACGCGCCACCTGAAGGTCATACTTAAGCTCCCCGTGCTTGTCTTAAATTTTATTTTGAGATTGCTCAAAATGAACGGTAACATTTAATACTTATTATAAGAGAAAATAGCCACATTTTAAACTCATGTAAAATTCAGAAGGCTGAACGTTCTTTTATTTCAAAGGGCCCTAGTAAGGTTTATTTTTTTTTTATATAAACCCCAAACACGAGAGGTATTAGAACCTATTGTACTTAGTACCGGCCCCGTGCGTAAGTAGACTACCCGGGTGCACAGTGCTTTCAATTGACTAAAAGTGTGTTTTTGGTGAATTCAAATCTGATAGGAACTTCTATCAACTTTTAGTGTAAGAACTCTGTGACAGTGGTGATACTTATCGAGGCCCTCACATCCACGCTGTACGGGGTGGGCGGCCAGGCTTCGCCTGGTCGGCAAAGAAGGGCCTTGCTGTTGGTAAACAGCTAAATAAGTGTAGTAGGGGTTTTTGAGGTGGGATCTCGAAGCATTTCTGTCCCCTTTCGGATAGGAATAGGACTCTGTGAGATCTGGACTTGTTGTTTTATTACGACATTCTCTTGTGGTGTATTTGTGTTATTGTGTGTACTCTTGAACAGAGCATGGCTGCACGATCTGAAGATCAAAGTCAGCCGAGAGAGGTGATGGATGCTGTCCGTTCGGCAGAGGAGGTTTCCTCTCCGCCAAGATTGCGATCACTCTCAGTTAGGATAGAGAGAATGGAAGGTGAGGAACCTTGAATCAGGAGATGGTGAATGAGATTGAAGAAATGATGAGTGTGGATATAGCCCAACGTTGTGCCAAGAAACGACTACGGGTTGAAAGTGAAGAAGAGGAAGAAGATGTTAACGAGGCCTTTGCGGATATAAAGCAAATAAGGAAGCAACTACACGACTTTATGTTCAAAGACTCCAATAAGGTTAACCGAGCCTCCATGAACTCAATCTTAGACATGTGGGACGCTCTGGAAACCAGGGCGTTGAAAATATATCTTGAAAATCAAGTTTTGCACGCTAGGCTACGTGAACGGGACATGATGGGTCAAGTTAAGGACACTTTTGCTGAAGTAGTAAAGAGAAGTGAAGCAGTGAGTGTGAAGAAGAGTGTAGAGAGGCATGCTGTCTTCATAAAGTCTAATGCAGTGCATTTGAAAACCAGTGAAGATGTTCAGCAAGAAGTGTTGAAGCATGTCAGGCCAGAGCTGAAAGAGGTTAAAGTTCGTGCTTTCCGAACTATCAGAGATCAGGGTATAGTCCTGGAGGTAGCTTCTAAGAGTGATTTGGATCGAGTAATGAAGTGCGAGACTATTCAGAACAGAGGAATGAAGATTGAGGTGCCTAGGAAACAGGGCTGTAGGCTCATAGTCTATGATGTTGATGGAGAGATAGAAAAGGATAAATTCCTGGAACAATTATATGAGAAAAATGTACGTGAGTTGCAAGTGGAAAAGAATCAGTTTATCCAAGAAACAGTAATCAGATCGGTGGCAGAGGTTTACGATAAAGATACAAAAAACTGGATAATCGAGGTTCCTGAAGCAATAAGAAGATTCTTGGTGGAGAGGGGACGAGTGTACATAAATTGGAGTAGTTATAGAATAAAAGATATCATTTTTGTTACAAAATGTTTTAAATGTTTAGCCTTTGGACATGTGTCCAGAACATGTAAAGCTAAGTTAACATGTGGGCATTGCGCTGGAGAGGGTCACCTCTTCAAGGAATGTCCTAAACGCAAAGACGATGCCAGATGTGCAAATTGTGTGCGGAAGGGAGGGAGTGCTGACCATTCTGTAAGAAGTAGGGAGTGCCCGGAGTTCCGGAGATTTATGGATCAGATAAAAAGGAAACCTGTTAATGGGTAGTACACCCAATAACAGAGGTCGTGCAAAAATCAAAATACTTCAGGTTAATGGTCAGCGCTCCTACCAGGTCGCGTTGCAGTTGGCGGAAAGGACAAGAAGAGAGTCGTGTGATCTTCTTCTAGTGCAGGAGCCCTATAGAGTGGGGATGGCTGTGCGAGGATATCCTCTTGATTATAGGATCGCACAGAATGATAAAGATTGTCAGGCTGCTGTGGTGATATGCAACCCGGACCTGGTAGCCACTCAGGTGAATGGGTTAACGTTTTCACATGGTGTCTGTGTCGAAATAGTGAGTGGAATTGGTAGATTTTATATAGTGAGTTTATATTGCCAGTTTAGAGAAGAGCCGGATAGATATTTAGAGTACATATCAAGGGTGTGTCACGTGCTGAAAGGTAAGCATGTTGTGTTTGGTGTTGACACCAACGCTAAATCTAGAACGTGGTACAGCACAGAAAGTGATGCAAGGGGCACCCTTTTTGAGGAGTGTCTGGTGTCCTGTCGCCTGGAGGTTGTGAATCGTCCGCGATTCCCGAGCACTTTTTCTACTATTAATGGTGAATCCAATATTGATGTAACACTGGGCACGGCTGGCGTTGTGCCTTTTGTTCATGGATGGAGTGTTTGGGAGGGTTGGACGACGAGCGATCACCGGGTGATAGGATATGAGCTGGTAGCTCACAAAACAAGTATGTTGAGAGAGACACCTAACACCTTGTTGAGAAAGACAATTAAGTGGAACAAATTTAATAGTATAATTCAGGAGTGGTTACCGGGGAAGGAGCGTGTATTCTCCAACAGTGATGCCGAAGGGAAAGCTGAATTTATAACTAACATGTTGCGAAGGGCTTCATGTGGCTCGATGATCAGAAGACAGAAATTGGCCCGAGCGGTGCCCTGGTGGAGTGGGGACCTGGAGGGGCTCAGGAGGCAGGTTAATGCTGCCAGACGGCGGTATCAAAGAGCTCGGAATTTGGGGCTTCATGCTGCTGCTGAATATGGGGAGAGGTACAGACGACTAAAGAATATGTATGTGAGAGACATCCGTAAAGCAAAGCAGAAGTCATGGGAAGACTTTGTCCGCATAGAGGGCAATAGAGATCCATGGGGTCTCCCGTACAAGATTATGATGGGCAGAGTGCGAGTTCAGACAGTCTCCTATTCAGTGATGTTGGGAAATGCTGAAACATTGACATGGGAGGATTCCATGAGACAAATTCTGAGCTCCCTGTTTCCTGGGGACTCTCCTGGGGATGACTCACAAATCCAGGGTCGTGTGAGGTCGGAAAATATGTCTTACAGTAGTTTGGACATAGAAAAAGAATTTGAGGCGGAAGAGTTAGAGTGGGCACTGCAGCAATCAAAGGCAGGTAAGGCCCCAGGTGAGGATGAGATATTCTCTGAAGTTCTACAAAAATTTGGGGGTACGCATACATGGTTGCTGCTTTCACTTTACAACAGTTGTCTAAAAGAAGGTGTATTTCCCAAATGTTGGAAAACAGCAGTTTTGAGAATACTGCTTAAACATCCTGATAAGGATGTTACTAATCCTAGGTCGTACAGGCCTATAGCTCTTTTATCAGTCTTGGGAAAGACCTTTGAAAGAATGCTAGTGAGCAGGATTGTGAAGAGGTGCACTGAACAGAAGTTAATGTCCCCAAAGCAATATGGGTTTCGAAAGGGCAAAGCAGCAGAAGATGCGGTCTCTGAGATGTTGAGCAGTGTGCGGAATTGTACAAGTAAGTACATGCTGGGAGTCTTTGTTGACTTCAAGGGCGCCTTTGATTCTCTCTGGTGGGAGAGTATACTGGCACGGCTCAGAACGATGAACTGCCCAATAAACTTATATAAACTGATGCGAAGTTACTTTTCGGATCGGAGGGTCGTCATCAGGAGCAGATACACTTCCGTTGATCGGAAAATCGAGAGGGGAGCACCACAGGGCTCAATTTTTGGGCCAGTGGTGTGGAACCTAGTGTTGGATGAAATCCTGAATGATGACTGGGAAGATGTCGAAGTATTCGCTTACGCAGATGATGTATTATTGCTTGTTAAAGGTGATGCCCGTTTGACTCTGGAAACCAGGGCTGAATGGGCTTTGAACAAACTGAATGTTTGGGCAGATCAGAACAAACTCAGTATTTCGCTTGAAAAGACTGTGTGTATGCTTCTGAAAGGGAAGCTTAGTGCCAGTAGAAATCCTACGGTGAGAGTTCGGGGGTGCTCACTGAGGTATTGTGCAAGTGTGAAATATCTTGGTCTGATTCTAGATGAGAGACTCAGTTTTGTCCCTCATGCCAGGTACCTAAGAGAGAAAATAAAGAAAATCTATGGCAGAATCAGGAGGGTTGTGCATCAGGACTGGGACCTGAGGGGTCGGGCTCTCAGGCTGATGTATGACTGCATTTATATAGCTATTGTGACTTATGGATGTGGTGCCTGGGGAGGGGCAGTAGCTCATGTATTTGTTAAGAGGCATCTGTTTGCGTCTCAGAGACTGGCGATTCTTGCACTAACAAGGGCTTGCAGGACTGTGTCCACTGATGCGCTGCATGTCCTCTCAGGGAAGGTGCCTATAGATCTGGTTGTGGCCCAGAGGTATCTCTTGTATAGAACAAAGAGGATCTCCGACTGAGATCCTGGGTATGCGTGCATGTCCAGATGGAGCTAGGCCTTATGGTCCTGCTGATACTAAGGCAGAAAGGAAGAGATTGGATGGTGAGATATTAAAGATCTGGCAGGCACGGTGGACGCAGTCTGAAGTTGGACGAGTGACCTATGGGTTTATACCGGACGTGCAGAGCCAAATAAAGAGTAAGTGGCCTCTTCTTGGGCTGTATCCAACTATGATGGTGACTGGGCATGGGCTTAAGGCCCGGCTAGTTCAATTTGGACTGAGTGAGAGTGGTGACTGTGGGTGCGGAGAACCTGAAACAAGCGAGCATGTGTTGCTGTGGTGTCCGCTATACGAGGGTTTCCGACGTACATTGCGATTGGCAATGGGTGGAGTCGTCGAGCCGCATGGAATCTTTCGTGATCGACAATGTCTTAATGCCTTCTTGCAGTTTGTTGAAGAAGTATTTCATGTGAGGTCATTAAGGTAGATTTTCTTGTATGGTTGTAGTTTGTATATATTGCTGTTTTAATGGATGTAAACAGTCTAGATTTGTTTATTAAGTTGATAGAGCATATCAAATGACATGTACATAAAGTTACACTTTGATTTTAATTGAGATTTTGAATTTTAGAGGTTAAAGTGAGACTTGTATTTTCCAAGACAGATAGTAGAGGACCTACCTCCACGCGGTAGGGATGGAAACGTATGCCTTAAGGCCAACTGTGTTGGCTGGGGCATACGGCTAAAAGGTCCAAGTATTTTAACATAGGTTTTATATTTTAGAGATATATGTTGATGAGCTATTGCTCAAGAAACATTTTAGGTTTATATGATGATGTACTTAGTACCGTGCAAGATATTTGTTGACATTGGACTTGAACTTCTGTAGACTGTAATTTTCAGGAAAGGCATAGGAAGGAAGGTTGTTCCAGAAAACAGCAGTTGAATGAATAAACGAGGAAGATGAAAAGTTGGTTCTGTGAGTTTGAAGTTGGACAGCAAATGAATGAATGTTGGCTGGTGGCGGCACACCTTCGGACTGTTTTGAAAAAGAGAGCGGGAATTATAGAAGCCAATTCAGAAGAACAGTGCCCATGGAAGTATCTGTAGAAAAGGCATGCAGCAGAAACAGTACGTCTATGAGACAGCGAGTGAAGAGACTCTGTTAAATATAAGTCATTAATTAACCTAACTGCCCTCTTCTGAATGGAATCAAGAAGCCTGAGAGAGGTTTTGGGGGCACCACCCCAGATGTGGGAACAATATTCCATGGCAGGGCGCATTTGCGATTTATACAGAGTGAGCAGCTGTTTGGAAGAAAAGTAACGCCGAGAGCGAAAGAGAAAACCAAGTTTTTTAGATGCAGAGGAAGCAATATTTGTAATGTGCTTGTGCCAAGAGAGATTAGAACTCAGGGTATTCCCCAAAAGAGATATATCATTTTGCCTAGAAATCGGAGTATCACTAAAGATAAGCATAGGTGCAGAAGGATCCTTTTTGCGAGATATAAGACAAGACTCAGTTTTAGAAGGATTGAAATCAACTAAGTTGTCTTTGCCCCACTGGAGAATTACCTGAAGATCGGCATGTAAGGAATTGGTAGCACATTTTCGAGAAGTTGAAGCTGATTGAACAGGGCAAGGTTTCTTAAAATGGAAAGTGGGATGCAATGTGTTATCATCAGCAAAACTACGGATATGATTTGCAGTCAATGAAAGGAGGTCATTAATGTACAAGAGGAAAAGTACTGAACCTTGGGGGACACCGACATTAGTGGAGAAGTTAGAAGACAGAGAGCCATCTACCATCACCCTCAGTGAGCGATCAGAGAGAAAACTGGATAACCAATTACTAAAAACAGTTGGCAAACCATAAGATGGAACTTTGTTTAGAAGACCTTTATGCCAAACACGCTCGAAAGCCTTTGAGATGTCAAGAGCAACTACTTGTGTTTCCCCGAACCTTTCCATTGAATTAGTCCATAAATAGGTAACATAAGCCAGAATATCACCAGTGGATCGACACCGACGGAATCCATACTGGCGATCGTTAATCAGACGGAAGGTTTCTAGGTAGTTTAAGAGTTGGCGATTAATTGATTTCTCCATTACTTTAGAAAGAGTAGAAGCAATTGCAATGGGACGATAATTGGATGGGAGTGATTTGTCACCCTTTTTGGGAACTGGCTGGATATGAGCAAGTTTCCAAGCAGAAGGAAAAACACCTTTGGAATAAGAAAGTGAAAAAAGGGGCGGCAAAGAATAGGAGTAAGTTCAGGAGCACAGGATTTGAGAACAAGTGGAGAAATACCATCGGGACTTGGAGCTTTCTTAGCATCAAGATTCGTTAAAATCCTTATGACATCCTTTTGACGGAAGACCGCAGGAGGCATTGAATGGAGCGTGTTGGGAATGGTGGGAGGTGTTTTACCGAGATCATTAATACATGAGTTGGAAGAAAAATGGAATGCTAGCAGGTCAGCTTTATCCTTGGCTGAAGTGACAACAGAACCATCTGGTTTGGACAGAGGTGGGAGCAGAGATGAGCAAAAGTTGCAGCCAATAGCTTTGGAAAGAGACCAGAATGTTCGGCCACCATTAGGGCAAGAAGCAAGTTTTCTACTCTTAGCCTGGTCGAACTCTAGTTTGGATCGATTAATAACTGCTTTACAATTGTTGCGAACTTTGGTGTAGGCAGAAAATGAAACTGAAGAATTAGAAACAAGCCAATTACTATATGCAACATTCTCCTCTTGAACAGCCTTAGCACATTTATTGGAAAACCAAGGTTTAGATAAAGGACGAGATTTTAAAGTGGAGTGTGGGATAAAGGATTCCATTCCTGCAAGAATAATTTCACTGACACGATCTGAGCAAACGTTGACATGAGAAGTTATGAAACAGTAATCCGACCATGGAAAAGAAATCTTGCAGGTCATGCGATTTTCCTTTTTTGTAATGCCAAACAACACGAGGTTGGGAATAGCCATGAGATAAAGGCTCAATTGGAAAAGAGACAATCACCAAGTTGTGATCTGAAGTGCCTAAAGGAGCTCTCACTTCGACCGTGTACTTAGAAGGGTTGTTTGTGAGAAAAAGATCAAGCGTATTGGCTGTATGGTTAGGATTGTCCGGTGTTCTGGTAGGTAAATGAACAATCTGTGCTAGGTCATTAGTAATTGCAAAAGCCTCAGCATCTCGACAAGCTAGGTCGGTGTGACTAGAAAACAGAAGCCAGCTGGAGTTATGAACCTTAAAATCACCAAGGAAAATTACCTCACTGTTAGGAAAGTTGGACTGGAGAAAGTCAAGTTGCAAAGAGAGGAAGTCAAAGAGCTCCAAGTGATTAGTGGAGTTGGGAGAACGGTAGAGACAACAGATGAATTTGACACAATGAGGTAGAGAGATTTTAAGCCAGAGAAGATCAAAGAGAGGAGATTCCAAATTGCCAAGTCTCTGACAGGGAATATCAGAACGGACATATGCACAAGTACCACCTTTGAGGCGAAAAGAATTATACAGAAAATAATTTGGGCATCTGAGATGAGCAGTAGTTGAATCAACCGATAACTGAGATTCTGTCAGAAAAAGTACATGGGGTTTGGCAGACTGCAAGTGGAAATGGACATCGTTGAGATTAGAATTGAAACCACGTATATTTGTGAAATGAATTAGGAAGTGCTTGGGAGGTTTAGATCCTTTTGCAGATAAGCTTGCTCAATTAGTTTGACAATTCATGGCGTATTCAATAGTAAGAAAAAGTGGGTGGGACATGCTGTATGAAGTAATGAAATTTTTGGATATGGCGTAAACATGGTAAGAATATACTCAGATCCTTGACATAACGTGGCCTCGACATGCTCGGACTCCCTCCAGTCACTATCTGGCAGAGTAGAAGTATCACGATTATACACTAGCTGATCCGGAAGCCTCCTAGAGAGTTACCAATAGGTCCGGTATGGTGTACTAACTAGCGACCGGCCTGCGAACACCGTTTTTGAGCTGTACCCTCGAAATGTAAGGAATATTGGATCTCGCCACGATGTTCATCATAACCTCAAAAGTCATCAATCATACTGTATGATGGAAGAGATAGGGAAGGGTTGACCGGAACTTAGCTCTAGAGACTAAACATGGGTTCCACCACTTCGAGCCTCCAATAAGCAAAGTGGTGGTATTGCACCAGTTGATGAGAGTCATCTATCACCTAGAATGGTAGATGACTCTCATCAGTCATTCTAGGTGGTAGATGACTCTCATCATCTACCACCTAGAATGGATCTGATTAACTTGTTAGCAGATTAATGTACGAAGGGGTTCTATAGGGAGTTGCACTACCTTGTTGAGACCAAGTCTGCTCTTAAAGCGACCAAATTGCATATCACGTTTTTATATCTTTTGATATCATTGGAAAAACATTCGTCCAGTGACTTGAGTCCAAGAAATTCCACATCACAGTGTCAGAGGTCCGTTGTATAAAAATTGTTCACACTTTCTTCTGAATAATATCAGATTCTGTCTGTTGACATCGATTATGAATCCCCAAATAAGTTTCATTTGGCACAATTAATAAAATGGATTCAAAAGAAAAGAGTCCAGATTTAAAATGGATTCTGTCATCAGAATTATAACTGGATAATTCTTTTGATGACAAGAGGAGTTTATTTAGAAACATGCTGAAGTGTGAGATGGAGTACTTGAGGGGATTTTTCCCACAAACAGACAAATCAACCTCAGGAAGCACTCACTTAATATGATATACGGACATCTCATTGCTTGTAGTCACACAGTTCAATTAAACTCATCCAAGACAAAGATGTTCACAAGATGTGTGCGTACGCAAACACAACAGATTAAAGTTTTTCAGTACAGAGCACTGTGCCTCTGAGAACTGCCTTCAGCTAGCGAGTGATAAGTTGGCTACACCAACCTGCCAGCAGCCTTGTTTTATTAAAGTAATGCTTCAAAGTTTAGGAGAGAATATTACCCACTTTGGTAATTTGGCACGCCAATTTCGATAATTGGCGTGTTAAAGACAAAGTCATTAGTCCCTTTGGGGAATTGATTTTTCTGTCAGTTCTGGTTCATGATAAACACCTTCTTTGTTGAATGCATGTGTGGTATTAATAAAAATCCTTCTCTCAATTATTTTGTCGTTTATTCCAATGAACAGAAAAATTATAAATTGGAGTTGTTAAAATAATATTTTGAGAGCGTTTCAAATACGATTGTGAATTCTTTTATATGAAATTGTTTCCCACTAAGTATTAATAACAGAAACATTGTTACTTTTCGAAATAGTCTCTCTATTTTTTAACCCTTCCATCTTTTCGCTTTCGAATATCGTTTTCATAGAAACTCTGTGACTGTAGAGAACTAGAATTTGATGGATGGTTGGCTGCTTCGATGAATTCCTGATTATGTTGATATTTTTAATCAGTTAAGAACTGTTAATAAATAAAAAGAGTGATAATGAGGTGTTAATTTCAATCTGTGTGTGGGGGAGGATTTAGAGCATTTCCCATTTTAGACCCCTCACGGTCTTCATTGTCACTGCGCCTTCGCTGGTAGCACGGTGGATATGAAAACTTCGTGCCTACGCATGCTATTTCCGGGAGAAAAAACTCACCGAATGGTTCTCTCTCAGAAATTCTGGTTTATCGTCCAGCAAACAGCAAATCGACCACAAAACACTCGCAATTTACAACCATTATATACGGCACAATATGGCCTAAGTTGTTGATGTGTCTAAAACCTTACACCAACCAACGTTGAATCATCCGCTTGTATCCCACATGATAATTGAACAAAAAGACCATCTCTGTGGGGAAGATCTTTGTATTCATTTGATTTGAGGTGAACTAGTGTGAAAGGCAAACTGCAATCCAGATTTCGAGATCGTGGTACTGCCTTTGTTTATTATATAGTCGCAATTTGCAATGAGTAACTGGGTCAGCTTCCTGGAGAGTTAATTGCTTATATGTTTTGTGATTTTTAAAACGTTTTGGTGTTAGCAAACTTGGGAATAATGTCAGCTGTTAAATAATAAGGCGAAGACGCGTGTGTGTGTGCGATTAATAAGGACATTTCTACGAACTGCCTCTTAGACGCGCATCATTTTATCAGTGTCACTGCGAACCCCTTATGGAGATCGTTTAATCGATCTTCATTTACCTTCTTGTGCGCTCTTCCAGCAAATTCGGCGGCCAACTCTCGTTCGATCTCCGCATCCATATCCATGTCATCGTCCATTTGCTTATGAGACTCCTCCAGGTGTTTCATAAGGACTGCTACCACAACGTTGACGAGGACAAATTGTGCCATCAGCACGAAGACAACGAAGTAGATTGGAGCGATAATGGGAGACACGCAGCAGTTGCGAATACAGTCGCTGGAAGCGTCGCAGTTATCTCGAAGGGTGTCCTGAAAATAGCGATAAAATCGATGAAAAGGAGTGGAAACATTCGCTGTGATTTTCGAAATTTATTAATTAAATTAGGTTTTGAAAAGAGCAGTATTAAACAACCAAATTTTAATAAAAATTAAACGATAATCATTGGTCAAAAAATTAGAAACCGTGGTCTTGTTTTTTGATCAAAATTATCTCACTGCGACAAAGGAATGCCATGGCTTATTTCCATGATGAAACACCATTTGTTCAGCAATAAATTGAGGCATGTCTTTCGAATATTTTCACGGAGTTTTCCTGAAATATGAATGTAGTGTCTGATTTGTCGTTGTCGGGACAAATTCATGATGATCAACACCATGAAAATCAAAGAAAAGGACAAGCATGGACTGATCTTCGATCGAGACATTCTTGCTTTCTTTAAACAGGGAGAAGAGATTGTTTGCCATTGCATGCTTTGACGCTTGGTTTGTGGATCATACTGAAAGACCCAGGATTCATTTCCTGTTATCAATTTCATTCTGCAGTGCTTCATTTATACCTGGATCGCGATGGATTCGCAACTGTTCACCTTGGGAAAAATTGTATTCGGATGGTTGAGTAATGTTCCCAAGATTTGTACCACCTAACCTGGCTGCGATTTGATTCGAAATGAGAATGTCTCAGATATGTTGGAAAGTGTAGTTAAAGGTTCGTAGGTCTCTACCGAACACAATACAGCAGCTGGCAAATATCAAATCTCAATCTAGACTCCCTAAGACAACTAGTGGAATTCACGCCACCGCATAATAGAGCAAAAGGTGGTCCTCTAGATATTGAACAAAGATTTCTAATTTTATGGCCAATGAGTGTAATTCCTTTACTATGAAACTGCAATAATAATTATACCATTACTAATGAATTGAAGATGCTGACTACCACTTGGCTATCTGTTGGTTGTGGACTGCGTATAAATGCATCTTTTAAAAATAACGGGTATACATAATATTCAAAGTAGTAGCAAGGTGGCAGCAGTGCTGTAAGAAAATATTTGATATAGAAATTGAACAGAACATTAAAAGATCTGAATTAGCAAAACATATTTCTTTATCTAATTGTCTATTAAGAAATTAGAAACGTAACTTTCCATCAATTGAAAAGTTCCGGTTTGAATCGCATTTTGGACACAAAGTTGTTGAGGCATTTGCGAGTGAGAATAAGTTAACTGGTCTTAGGCGTCACATTTTGGCTTTTGTATACAGACACGAGGATCCGGAACAATACCAACCTTTCTAGGTTATCCAAAGTACATCAATCTCAACCTTTCTGAAGGACTCCGTCCTGTACAAGGCAAATTACATAACTGCCACTTAAAATACTGCCATTTTTATTTAATGGTAAACTCAATTCCAACATATGCGATTGCTTCAACTTCATTCCATCAAAATGTGCGAAGATCTTTATTTACAAACCGATTTATTCTTTGCTGTTTGTTCAGTCGATAATAGCTTCAACTGGCGTTGTTTCTGCCAAGCATAAATTGCTCGATTTTTCTTTCACTTGGGAAACGCCGTGTTTACCGTCTCTACAGGTAAATTTAATTAGATTTATGTCGAAGGAAGCGGTGCGTGCGTGCAGAGCACAGCAGAAATTTAATATGGCTACATTTCGAGCTTTAATTCCTTCGAAAAGATCACGAATACAACCTGTTGTTTTCCTTTTTTTGCTGCTACGATACTGTGGATATTAAAATTCATTTTCTTCAATATTTCATAGTGACGTGAATGAGGTTTATATTTTTGTTGTCCTCGAGAAAAAGTTAAATGTATGACTACGGTTATTCCACCGAAAGATTCGTCCTAGCACGATGGCAACCAGTGCTGAAAAGGAACTGTTTTTGGTTACAGTCACTTTCAGACGGATCTTTTACAACGGTGTTCTTTTATCGTTAAATTTTAATTGGCATTAAATAACATTTAAGGAGAGCAATGTCTGTTGGGTCCTTACCACTACTAGAATAGGTAAAGACAAAACTACAATGACATTCCTTATCAGGAACATGGAATGTACGAATGTCAGTTCTCCAGAAGAATTTGGTTAAGTCATTCACAACTAGCCTAACTGAAACTAACCTTCTTAGTCACTGTGTGACTAAGAAGGTTAGTTTCTGTTTCCCCTGCTTGTTTTTAATAATTCCATGCCTTTTGTTTCTCTGCCATTGGTGTCATCAGTTGATGTGATATCCATTTAGGACTAAATCGTGAGCAATGTCTCTTAGTTTATTAGTGGGGGGGGGGATAAGCCTAAAATGTACGATGCTCAGTTTTTAAGATATTATAGAGATTTGTAACTAACCATAGTTTGCAAGGATTGTCATAAACAGTTGAGTCAACTGGAGCCGCATCCTCGTTGAGTCTTATCAAGAAGAATAAATAAATGGTCACTCAGTGTAATGTACGCCTACATGTATAATAAAAATTACAATTTGTTTCTTACTTTCATGATACCATTCCAGTTATCGCCCGTAGCCACTCGAAATAGGGTCAGAAATGCCATCCCAAAATTCCTGAAGTGCGCATGTTCTCCAAGACCTTGACAAGGAAATTCTTCAGTACACTCTGTAAAAGAGAAACGCATCGGTATTAATATACTTGAGAAAATGTGTTTTTTCGAAACTGATTTCTTTCCTGAAGCGTAAAATTATTTTAACCCACTGCGCAGGCTCGAAGACAAGAAATCCTTTTATTGGGAACAGCAAATGATGTTTTGAAAATAGCTAACGATTTAAGCAAGGAATAGGAATAGTATCGTAGAACATTTAACACCAGAGGAGGTGTTTAAGATGATCATAAATATCGGTTAAATTTTTAAAAATTATCTGAAAGTTTTATTTCGATTGATGTGTAAAATACAGATACAAAGTTTTTTTAAATATTTATCTTAATCAATTTTAAGAATAGAATCGGGAAAGGAAGAAAAGAAATCGTGTTATATGATGGACAATCGGCTGCGCAGACATGTGCAATTTGTGTTTGTAAACAATGTGGAAAAGCCTGGCCAGGAGTTATAAACCAGACAAGTGGAACTTTCATGGCTTTTTGCACAATGTAGCCGGTGAAGATTATATGGGTTTTTTCTCAAAATTAGTCTTGACAAAGATACCTGTTGAACTCGTTCAAAGAGTTTTTGGGAGAGAAAGGGTTTATAATATCTTTTACGTGATATGAGTTAAAATCCATCGTGGCATAAACAGTTGCATAGTCGGGACTGTAAGTGTGTGTGAAATTCATTCCTGCTGAACCAGTAATGCTTCCAGAGAGCCACATAATCTCCCTCGATGTTATTTCAATAGGTAGAAGTGCAGGGGGCATCGAGAAAGCAGCGGCTGTGGAGAAATGAGGCCGACATTGCTCGCCACTCACGTGCGAAAGGATGTCATAAGAAAGTAGTTTGGTAAATGGAGGACAGGAGAGTTATGGTATGTACGGTGCTGACGTGACATGCTCGGGGGAGATAAGTGTCACTTTATTTAAGCGAGTTAAATGGTACCGCTCTATGAAGAGTGTGTGTGGTGCCAGAGGAGAAGAAAAGTTCGCGTGAAACATCGCAATCTTTGCTACTCACGCAACACTGACTTGGTGTCCGTCTTGCTGTCGTACATAACTTCTCTCTTTCTCTTTACACTGCTGTAGTGAGTCCTTAACTTTTTTTCACACGATATTTAGAAGCAATGATTGAGCTAATAAAGAATAGTTCAATGTAATTATTAAAACTTCTAATTTTGATATGTTGGATTTATTTTTTTACATTTATTAATTCTAAAAGAATCAATGTAGGTGTCTTGAGCCTCGGACTCTGTTGAAAGTTATTAAAAGTAGTTTAATTTCATGTAAATAGAAAGTTTTAGAACTAGTGATGGACGTAATCGATTATGAAATATACAATACACACATCCCAGTCCCATTTGGAGGTTGCTGGAGCATATTGGGATTACTTGCCGGGAAGATTCTAGGTGGGATGGTTGAAGGAATGGGGCAGATTGATTGTTGCCAATGGGGTCTTTAAGGTTTGGTTGGTGTTGCCATTCTTTAGTGATGTTGGCGTGGTAATAGACGATGAAGTTTGAGATGATGGGCAGTTCAGAATGATTTGGACAGAGTTTATGGTTTGTTGGAGAAATGGAATTTTTTAATCAAAGCAAATATAAGGTCCTATAATTGGACACTAACAAACTAAGATCACTTTTGCTGGTGTGTGTGTGTGTGTGTGTGTGTGTGGGGGGGACTTTAGTGTTATTGTATGAGACATGATTGTCTGGTAAAATGACACTGTGTTACCAATTATTTACCGTACTTTTTTCCTGAAGGGATAAAGTGGTTATTATCGCATTCTGCATGACGATGTGGAAGGTGCATCTAAAGATGGAAATGGTTGCGGTTCAGGAAGGGTAAAAAGACGGGTGACTCGTTTGGCGAGAATGGTAGAGGTTGATCAATATGAAGATAAACTTTATTTTTTGGCAAATGGAGAAAAGAGTCGTCTTTCTTGGATCACTTATGTATTACAAAGATATGAGTTGTCGGAATGGAAGGTAGGTGTCGGGGGGTTGAAATGTGTGTGGGTGGGTGGGTTACTGAGCAAAATGAACGGTGGTTGAATTTTAACATTGAAGTGAGACACAAAAATCAGGGGACGTATATTGAAGTTATTTTGAAAACTAACAGGTTGGATGTGAAGAATGTAAAGTTTGTTTTATACTTTGTGGATCACTGGAATAGGCTGAGTGGTTGAGGTTGGCGGAAGTTGAAGATGAAGCTGGTTTGAAATATTTCGGTGGAAAAATGGATTATACAAGTGAATTGCGTAGGACTTTTTTTTGGGTGAAGCAGAGTAAGCTCACCTTCCTTCCAACTTTTGGCCTTTATCAATGGCGAATTAAATTGTCTGTGAGATTGTACATAGTATTGCTAAGGGCGAAATGAAAAAAAAAGTAGTCTCCTTTTTGCATGAAAGCAACTAAGGTTATGACGGACTTACAATAGTGTGTTATTACTGTAAATTGTTCGATTTTTGAATAACTTAGAATAATCTTGAGTTCGGAAGTTTATGCCTATACGCCCCTCGACAGTTGGTTGTTCGTATTCTGTATTTTATCGTTTAGTTATCTTTTTGGGTTCTTTCGTGTGCGCCCTTTTATTCCTGAAACCATCTCACTGTATTCACTTTCGAAATATTGTACCAAATGTAATATTAATTACTTTGAGGACCTTTCACTTTTGTTCTGCTTAGTGGTATTGTTATTTTTTTTTATAAATTCCTCGAAACACGAATAACGTGATTATTCAAATATTGGCATGTCACAAGAGGGCAGTTTCGTATTTTAGTTGTGCGCATGCTCCACACGCCTGCGGGTTTTTATGTTTAAAAGGAAAGCAAAGTATCCAGTCTTCACTGTGAAGTCGGGAGATGTGTGTGCATGCTGGCTAAGTTTTAATAGTAAGAAGAATCTGTTTGGATTTGTGAAAGACTACTTCATTCTCGGTTGGTGGATATAGCGATGTGATGTTGTCAATGTGGTTTCTGGGTTAGCACGTGCCGTTATTCGAGATGATGCCTTGTGAAAAGCGGCCTAATCAGATAAGTCCTAATTAGTATTTTGCAAATTCAATGTTTAGTTTGTAAATTTTACTTTTTGGCTTGCTATTTGCTTACGGTTGAAATGATAGTATTTGAAAATCTGTGTTTATTGAGGTCCTTGTATGTCGATGGTTATGTCTGTCAATTGAGGAAGTGTGTTCACTGTTTCTTTCACACCTTTTTTCTTTCCATATTATGTGGAATGGTAGGCTAACAAATTACGTCTTTTGGTGCTTGCTGTGGAACTTCTAATAGAAGTTTGCATATTGGATTGCAATTTTCATGGTCTTGTATTTCCAGCGTCTGAAGTTCTGTCTATTCATAGATCTGGCTTAATTTGTTTTGATGTTCGGCAAGTTACTCACAATAATAATTTCAATGGTGTGAAATTTTGGTGAGGGGTAACTTAACTCGTAGATGACGTATTTTACTAGAATTCAATTCGTGAATCGTAAATTGTGGTAAAACTTATTGTTGAACTCAGTTCAAACGCAAATAGCGCTGTTTTTTAGTTTGGCCTTGGAAATAATTTGTTATTATCCTGAAGTTTTGCTCTTAATTGGAAAAAGGCGAAAGTGTTAGAATCTGTGTGCATACGCATATTTTTCTCACTTCCTTTTGTATTTCGATTTAATTTTCGAAGTCTGTCTGTATGTATGACTAAAATACCGTTGTCAGATTTTCTATGAGTATCTGCTAAGTGAGGAATGTAGTTAAGGTTTACTACAGAACAAGCATCCCCAAAATTCAAGATAAATTAATTAAAACCGTATTATTTAAATTCCATAAAAGTATAGCGTACTTTATATATTAAAATACAGTTATACGTTATAATTTTTCATAAATACACGCTATATAAGGAACAAATTTGTACATTAATTTCTTGATGCCACCATAATAAGCTTTTTTTTTTTTTTTTTTCCACGAAGATCTTAAGTTTTAAGGGAGTAAATACTTC
The DNA here is from genome assembly GCF_048544385.1 of Mastigoproctus giganteus. Taxonomy (NCBI): domain Eukaryota; kingdom Metazoa; phylum Arthropoda; class Arachnida; order Uropygi; family Thelyphonidae; genus Mastigoproctus; species Mastigoproctus giganteus. The sequence goes on from NC_143581.1 coordinate 67,736,282, forward strand.
GCATGGTTGCAGAAACTGCAATTCTAATTCTTCGTACATCTTTCTACAGGCTATCTGATAAATAATATTCACAGTTCTGAAGTTTTCAATTCCCCACAGAGACATAAGCTTGAAGGTACTAATCCCAGTTGAATTAATCTAGTCCATGACCACTTACCACCATGGTCTCGTGCAAACTTATATCTGGGTATTCTTTGCGTTGTTTCATAGCAGTTACAAAAGGCAAAAATCGAAAGGTAACCCTCTCCTGACACTTGATCTCTAATTCATCTTTCATTATCAAGAAATACAGTGGTAGAGAATTAGCGAAATGGCAGATAATATCAGTTCCCAACTACAGGATGTATCTACATAAGTCTTGTTCTTTTCAATTGCGATTGATGACAGTCAGATATACGAGATGTTGCTGTATTTTTCCGTGGTTGCGATAATGACGTGAGGATCATCGAAGAATTTGTTGGAAGTTATTCCTCTTCTTGGAACTACGACTGGCGAAGGTATTTTTACTGCTGTGTGGAGCATTTTAGAAAAGTGTAAGCTTCCATTTGACAGACATTGTCTGTAACAACCGACGGTGCTAAATCAATGACAGGTGAAAATGGAAGATTCGTGTTAAAATTGATTAGAAAATCTCGGTATCCAGATAAACCGAAAACCATGGCTGTCCACTGCTTTATTCATCAATAAGTTGTGTGTTTAAAAATGTACTGTTTATTGAAAACAGTAACAAAAACAATCAACTTTATTCGAGCGAGAGCACTCGACCATTTGCAATTTATTTCTCTTCTTAAAGATTTAGAATCTGAGTTCGACGATCTTCCTTATTATACAGCAGTTCGATGGTTATCATGCCACAAAGTTTTAAAGAGCATTTTATAAGCTTTTGGAGGAAATAATACATTTCTTAAAATGAAAATGTATCAGTTATAAAAAAATTCTTTGTGGATTGAGGATTTGGCATTTTTAATTGATATTACAAGCCATCTTAATATTTCATTGCAAGGTAAAAATAAGTTTTTTTAATAACGAGAATGTAGGACGCAATAGCAAGTTTTGTACAAAAACTAACGTTGTTTAAAAATCCTTTTAAAAAAGGCGTTTTGACCCTTTAGAGGTGTGTTAGTTTAGCTGCCTTGCGCTCCTTTGGTTACCAGTTCATCAACAGCCACTTTACTCCCATTTCTATACATTCTAAATTACTTTTATTCTGTAGATTTGAATAAAAATGTAAATGTTGATTATGCTACTGAATCGATATATAATATTTAAGAATTTTATGCAGTCCGCGACAGAAACGAGTTTGACACACCTGCTATAAGATAACTCCTGGCCATAGAATATTCAATAGATTTCCTTATTACGATTTAAGCCTTCAGGTTTTTTGCCTGAAAGTACCCGCAAAGCATGAAACAGTCTGGGAGGCTCGGGTTTGTGCTAGAGGAGCTTTCCTGTGAGCTGATATTAGTTGTTTTTTTAATTAAGCTATGCTTTGTACGCCCAGGCACCAGTAGTATATGTAATAATTAGCACAAAAATGCAGTTATATAGCGAGTTCGGAGACTACTGCATTATACTGTCACAATTGTTATTTTTGAATATAAAATTCTGATGTTTTCGTTAATATACTGTATTTAACATGGGGCAGAAAGTCAGTCTCAACCATCAAATTCCAAAGTATTCCACTACTTGGGCATATTTCAGGGATCCGGCTGGAGTTTTGACCATTGGGACTGTTTATTTTCGACTTCTCCTTCAGTAGTGGCATGCGAGACGGAGCAGAATTATCCAGAAGTGGATAATTCTGCTTCGTCCACTTACAGATTCTATTCATTATTTTTGTAGCCTTTTCCAACTCTTTTCTAGAGTTGCCTGTAATTAAAACACGATGGTCTGCATAGGCTATTATTTCAGACTCTGGGCAATATTGATTTTATAATTCATAGATATCTATATTCCAAAGATAAGGTCCCACCATTGAGTTCTGAGGAGACCCCTTCATGATGCTCTCCCACCAGATCCTGTGAAATGCTCCTTTAAAATCTAAAAATACCCATCAGGTATTTTTCTAAAATGTATTTTGCGCCGTTCCCCACTTCCCTTCTGGCACCATCTTCAGATGTTCCTTTGCGGAAACCAAATTGTCTCGTGGAATGTAGACCCTCTTTCTTTGTATTGATCATGATGAACTTGGTCTGGCTTATTTCGTTTAAGACCTGTTCCGTTGTAGCTCTTGGAGGTGGTTTTGATCTGGCCATCCTTGTCTTGGTCGACCCACATCTCTCTTGTTTGTAGTTAAAGGCTAATTTTAGGATCCGGTCTGGGTTCATTCTTTCTATGTGACTGATCCATTTTTCCTGATACCGTTTTATGTTATCTTCTTTTTATTTCTCGCGGATATCTAAATTTCTTTGGTGGTTTGGTCTTGTAAAGCCTAATAATGGTGTCAAATTTTTTTGTTTGTGTGCATCTTTCTTATTTGTGACCCAAGTCTTCCAGCTGTAGAAGAGGGCTGGTTTTGAAGTGTTGTGCAGTCGTAATTTTGTTTCAGTTGTCATTTGTTTTCCGAAGTGGCGTTTAATCGTTCCATTCATTTTATTATATTTTTTTAGTTTAGTGTGGATGTCTTTCCGTTCATTTCATATTAAATTTCCCAAATAGGTGAAGTCAGATATTTATTCTATTATTTTATCATCAATAACAATTTTGACTCTTTGTATGATTTTTCCACATAATCTCATTGATTTTGAGGTGGAGATTTTCATCTCGTTCTTTTTACCTATTTTTAAGTTCATTTGCTGCTATCTGTAGTATATCTTCGGATTTTGCAATTATAACTAGATCATCAGCATATGATATAGTTAGGATTTTATTCCTGTTCAACTTTATTCCGTTGTTAATTGTTTGTTTCCATTCTTTAAGAATTTTATTGATGTAGATATTAAATAAGTTTGATAGTCCACATCCTTGTTTGACTCCTTTATTGCTGTTAATTGGGTCTGATAGTTGATCATTAGAATATTTTATACAGACTTTGGATCGCTTTCCGTTGTTGGGTTGAGATATTTTCTTCATGTAGAATCTGCCAAAGTTTTTCCCGGTTTACATTGTCATATGCTTTTTCATAATCAATAAACAGCAGAAATGTTGGTAGATTGAATTCTCTTCTTTTCTCCAAAATTTTGTAGTGAGAAAATGGCATCTATTGTGCTTCTCCCTTTTCTGAACCCACGTTGTTCTAAGAATTGTTCACTGTGTTAAGTTTATTCTTTAGTATATTAGAGTATAACTTGGCAGCAGTGTTATCCTTCTGTAGTTAGGGTTATTTGTGGAGCCTTTTTTGTGTAAATTTATTACTGTTCATGATTCCTCAATCTTTGGATATCTGTTGCTTATGCTATATGATGTTAAATAATTTTAGTTGTGCGTTTTTTTTTGTAAGGTGCCTCCATATTTAAATAGTTCTACATTCAAATTGTCTATGCCCGGGCTTTTTGATTTTTGTAATATTAACTTTAGTTTTTCCTCTGTTATATTTTCTTGATCTTTGGTTATCATGGATTCGTCTTCCTAGTGCCTGGGTTATACCATAGTTTGAAATAGTGTTGCTTTTATTTGATCATTTGTCTAGTTGTAATTTCTTAATTTTAAAACGTCTTCTCTGTGGGTCCGTGATATCACGTTTTAAAGATTTAACAAATTTATCTCAGTCATCTCTTCGGATTCTTCTGGTTAGTTTTCTGACTTGTGCTCTTAGCTTTTTATATTTTATGTGTAGATGTAGATCTTTAGTTTGCAGGAACAGTTTATAGGTCTTTTTTTTGTCATTGATTGTTTGTTTCAATTCTTCATTCCAAGTTAGTCAGTTTTCATAGGTTTATATCCAAGACTTTTTTTTTTTTTTTTAGCAGGTCCCAGAATTGATTTTTTTCATGTTTAACCAGATTTCCTCAACTTTATCATTTTCATCTGATTTCAGTTTATCTTTCAATCGACTTTCTTACAGGAATTTAGTGCTTTCGTCTTCCAAGAAATGTATTTTTAATTTCTTAGTTTTTGTTGGTATTTTCTTCTTTTTATTAAGATAATTTCTTTTTATTTTGAAAGTGCTTTCTACTAGGTAGTGATCACTGCCTCTGAATACTCTAGTGTCTCTAATTTTGTCATTTAAATTGTCATTAATGATAATGTATTATAGATATTCTTGTGTCTGAGAAAAGTATTTGTAATTTTAAGTTTATTAAAAATGCAGAAGTCTATCAGGCATCTTCCATTATTGTTGACCACGGGTTCGCCTTCTGATCCTATACATTTGTCTACTGATTGAGCACCAACCCTTGCATTAAAATCTCCTGCTAGTATGAGATACTCGATTTTGTTAGTTTGGTCTGTTGTAATTCGTCATAAAATTCTGCTGTTTATTCAATGTTGCCTTCTACTGGTGTGTAGATGCCAATGATTGTTATTGTATAAGATAGAATGTTTAGTCTTAATTTCAATATTCTGTTCTCCCATTCTTTCTTTATTATAACAGCAACTCCCGATGATGCCCACATTTCACTTGGTACGCCGTAGTATATCATTATGAAGTTACCTATTTCTTTCGGTAATTAGTGCTATGTCAATATTTCTATTTTATAGTTCCATGGTCATTTCATGTAATTTGTGATTTATTCCCTCTAACGTTCCAAGTTGCTACTTTAAGGTCCTCAGTCGTAGGGTTATATCCATTGCCTAGGTTACCCTTGAGCTTATTTCGAGTATTTAGAATGTCCTCCGGATAGGTTAACAGCCTTTTGTGGAGTACGTATAGTGGTGGGGCTGCCATCTTAGAAAGATTAATACGCTTAATCTTATCAAGAATGATATGAGCCAGGCTGTGTAATCCTTATATGGACTTTTTATTAGCTAATGCCTCTTTCTATCTTCCTAAGAACACTCTTGTATGGCTTGACTTATATGCATCTGCAGCCACTTGTTTGAAAGTGGAATTGCTACCTCCTGTGCTTGAATCATGCCTTGTCTTGGTGCTTTCCTTCTCTTATTCTTTTATTGCCTGGTTTAGCCCATTCACATGTCTAACTAAGCATAAGCATAAGCATAAGCATAAGCATAAGCATAAGCATAAGCATAAGCATAAGCATAAGCATAAGCATAAGCATAAGCATAAGCATAAGCATAAGCATAAGCATAAGCATAAGCATAAGCATAAGCATAAGCATAAGCATAAGCATAAGCATAAGCATAAGCATAAGCATAAGCATAAGCATAAGCATAAGCATAAGCATAAGCATAAGCATAAGCATAAGCATAAGCATAAGCATAAGCATAAGCATAAGCATAAGCATAAGCATAAGCATAAGCATAAGCATAAGCATAAGCATAAGCATAAGCATAAGCATAAGCATAAGCATAAGCATAAGCATAAGCATAAGCATAAGCATAAGCATAAGCATAAGCATAAGCATAAGCATAAGCATAAGCATAAGCATAAGCATAAGCATAAGCATAAGCATAAGCATAAGCATAAGCATAAGCATAAGCATAAGCATAAGCATAAGCATAAGCATAAGCATAAGCATAAGCATAAGCATAAGCATAAGCATAAGCATAAGCATAAGCATAAGCATAAGCATAAGCATAAGCATAAGCATAAGCATAAGCATAAGCATAAGCATAAGCATAAGCATAAGCATAAGCATAAGCATAAGCATAAGCATAAGCATAAGCATAAGCATAAGCATAAGCATAAGCATAAGCATAAGCATAAGCATAAGCATAAGCATAAGCATAAGCATAAGCATAAGCATAAGCATAAGCATAAGCATAAGCATAAGCATAAGCATAAGCATAAGCATAAGCATAAGCATAAGCATAAGCATAAGCATAAGCATAAGCATAAGCATAAGCATAAGCATAAGCATAAGCATAAGCATAAGCATAAGCATAAGCATAAGCATAAGCATAAGCATAAGCATAAGCATAAGCATAAGCATAAGCATAAGCATAAGCATAAGCATAAGCATAAGCATAAGCATAAGCATAAGCATAAGCATTTTTGATGCTGATTTTAGGCCATGCCCATGGTTTTTTTCTGCAGCATGCACCATGTGGCCATTACTAATAAGCATCCATTTACCGTCCAATTTCAGAACCTTCATTTATTTGCTGTTTTCTGGAACAACATTCTTTCATATGTATTTACTGAAAATTACAGAAGTCCAATATCAACAAATGTCTTCTCAATCCAAACGAGGTATTAAGTGCTATAGCTTCTAATACCCTTCGTATTTGGGATTTACATAAAATTAGACAGGGAGTTCAATAAAAATGTGACCAATTTTAAGAATTAAATAACCATGAATCTTACCTAGTCTTCCAAACAATTCCACTCCTAGTGCTGCAAAGATAAAGAAGAGCAAGAAAAACAGAAGGCCTAAATTTCCCACTTGTGGCAGTGCTTGCATGACGGTATCCAACAGAGCACGAATCCCTTTCGCCATCTTTAATAACTTGAGAACTGTTAAAAAGAATGATGAAAAAATAACTCATTTTTAACTATTTCAATACTGCATGATTTCTTAAGAAGAGAAATGATTCAAAATTTTGACATGCAAATGAATTTTTTTTCACGTTGCACTTCCTGACATTTCTGGATCCCTAAGAATGATTGTACAAAGCCAGATTTAAACACAACTATTTTCAAAAACCTTCACTCTATGATATGGTGCACTCTTTTCTCAATAACCTTTGGTACCAACTTAATCACTACCAGAAAAATGGATGTTTATGTGGGAAGTGCAAAAGAACCCATACAGCCGACTGCACCATCCATACTTAACAGATTATGAAGGTGAAGACCGTCCACTCCAACTGAGCTGTATCTGTCAAACAGTACGCAGATCACTTCATCGAAATATGGATAGCCAGGTATTCCAAGTGTTGAAAACACTAATACCTCTAATGATATACAGCTTGTGTAATTTCCATTACAAACCGAACCAAGACCATTTCCTAACTTGGTCTTTGCGAAAATTAACCAGAACTACAACTAGTGTTATAACGTAATTTGTACGAATGAATCCCATATC